>NC_142943.1:13946433-13948109 GCF_046866305.1 Octopus bimaculoides
GTTCGACAGCTGATGACCTTGGTGAGAGAGAAAAACCTGGCAGACCTTATATCTTCTTTTCCAGTGACATTCTTCACTGATATTGAAAAGGTGAAAACAAGCAATGTTAATTCTCTAAATGAAGTATTAACAGTAACTGCACGATAAAGTGTAGTATATTGCCACTTAAGTGTGGCTGACCCCTAGGGGTGGATGTTACTGTTGCTTTTAGCAACTCCCTTGGCAAACAGGACACAGTCGTGTGTCGATAAGCCAGCTGGAGGAGATGTCCTCCTGGGGCTAAAAGCAACAGTAACATCCACCCCTAAGGGTCAGCCACACTTAAGTGGCAATATACTACACTTTATCGTGCAGTTACTGTTAATACTTCATTTAGAGAATTAACATTGCTTATATATATATATATATATATATATATATATATATATATATATATATATATATATATAAATATATATATATATATATATATATATATATATATATATTTATATATATATATATATATATATATATATATATATATATATAAATATATATATATATATATATATATATATATTTATATATATATATATATATATATATATATATATATATATAAATATATATATATATATATGTGTAGAAATATATATATATATATATATATATATATATATATATCAATATGTATATTTATTTTATTTTATTTTATTTTATCTAGTTTCAGCTCATGAGCTGTGGCCGTGCTGGGACACCGCCATTTGGTGTTGCTACACAATTTTATTTCAAGAATTTTACTTCAGGAATTGACATTTGGTGCATGAGAGAGTTTGATGCAGCTGCTCTAATCTGTGCCTCCTGCCGTGAAGTTGGTTCATCTGGGACACCTGACAGGAAGAGGTCCAGCCTCGTCTTGAAGACACCTACATCCACCGCATGCAGGTCTCTCAGGTCCTTCGGGAGTATATTGAAGAGCTGTGGTCCTTTGAAACCCAGGCTATTGCAGTATCTTGTCCTACATCTTGATGGCAAATTTGGAGTCCTTGGCACTATGCAATGGCGTCCAGTTCTTTTATTTGTGTAACTTTCGATGCCAAAGTTTGGGACAATTCCTTCGATGATCTTCCAGATGTATATTATGGCATATCTTTCTTGTCTACGCTCTAAGGAATAGAGTCTTAATCTCTTGAGTCTTTCCCAATAGAT
Organism: Octopus bimaculoides; assembly: GCF_046866305.1. Classification (NCBI taxonomy): domain Eukaryota; kingdom Metazoa; phylum Mollusca; class Cephalopoda; order Octopoda; family Octopodidae; genus Octopus; species Octopus bimaculoides. Next base: position 13,947,625 of record NC_142943.1, read on the forward strand.
TTTATGCTGCATAGAGGCTATCTTCTTCGTGTAGCTTCGTTGGATTGCCTCAAGTTCTGAGATTAATTTGACACTGGTTGGTGACCATAGCTGAGAGCAATAGTCAAAGTGGCTTAGAACAAGTGTCTTCCAGAGCACCATCATGGTTTCCTATATATTTATATATATTTACTTATATATATATATATATTTATTTATATATATTTATTTATATATATTTATATATATATATATATATATATATATATATATATATATATATATATATATATATATATATATATATATATATTTATTTATTTATTTATATATATTTATTTATATATATATATATATTTATATATATTTTTTATATATATTTATTTATTTATATTTATTTAAATATATATATATATATATTTTATTTATATATATATATATATATATATATATATATATATATTTATTTATACATATATATATGTTTATTTATATATATATTTATT
>NC_142943.1:13948609-13953609 GCF_046866305.1 Octopus bimaculoides
ATGCATGACCGAGCGACATCATGCATCGGCACAATTTGAAACCATCTCCGAACCTACATAGGCCAGCTAGTTCTTATCCCTCCTCAAGAATAACCATGTGCGTCACAAGCAATACCGCAGAAAATCTGCGGTTTACTATCAGGGAGTGAATAATTATTACAATTAAAAGGGTAATGGATTATTATACATTTATAAATATATAAGAACATTTAAATAAGTTCTTCACCAATAATGGTGTTTACATACCGAATAAAGTATTGAATGTAGATGAAATATTGTGTGTTCAATATAAAGGATCAAATATATAAATATAAATATATAAAGGCGACTCAAGTTTCAGGGCTATTTCCCTTCGTCATGGCCGGTATGACAGACTTTAACAGACTGTATATATATAAACATAATTAAGGGATCAGCAAATATTTGCTTCACCACATACCGATGTTCAGAAATAGCAGCTAAAAAAGCTGAGATAGCATTACTTGTAACAGATAGCATTACTTGTAACAGATAGCATTACTTGTAACTCACAAAGGCAAAAACAAGAAGATTTATTTATATATATATATATATACTTCCGATTTCGTTGAAGAAGGACGCGTGTGTTTCGTTCTCCTGAATCAACCCAATAGAGATTGCACAAATCGACGATAAAACCTATTAAACTGACGAAAACATAGACCTGGTTATATAAGAACACACTACTGTAATATACTATTTAAAAAACGTAATATATTTCTCTAAAAGTTAAATATATTACATTAAGGTCAGCGACACAAGTAAGTTATCGTCGAAAACCCACGTGGTTAGTTACAAGGGATTGCCTAAATCGACGGAAAATAAATGTGCTAAAACTGACAAAAGGTAGTACTTGTTACTTCACAACGGTCTACCGTAATATATTGACTTAAAGAAAAAGTAATATATTACACTAAAAGTTTAATATAGTAAGTTTAAACTCAGTGAAACAAGCTAAAGATATCGTCAATAACCGCGTGGTTACACATCGTAATTATATTTGCAATCGAATGTAAGAAGCAAAAAAAGAATTGTTTTTGGAAGAAAACTTCGTACAAGAACAAGGATTTGGAATTTTACCTCTTACGAATAAGTATCCTTTTCATTTCTTCATTTTCTTTTAACTTAGGTAACATTTGAGTTACAACATAATCTTGTTTACTTTCTGAGAATTCTCACTATAATTTTCATTCAACTTTTACGAATAAGTATCCTTTTATTTGTTTATTTTCTTTTAACTTAGACAACATTTGAGTTACAACATAATCTTGTTTACTTTCTGAGAATTCACACTATAATTTTCATTCAACTTTTACGAATAAGTATCCTTTTCATTTGTTTATTTTCTTTTAACTTAGACAACATTTGAGTTACAACATAATCTTGTTTACTTTCTGAGAATTCACACTATAATTTTCATTTAACTTTTATTACGACCACTTAGCTCTGATTCTCTTTTAAAAATAGAAACCATTTTGATTCTCTTTGAAAATAGAAACCATTACGAACCCCCCCCCCCCCTTCTTTTCACTATCGTTTCGTTTCTTTTCTTCGCTTTATATCTACAACTCTTTGAATTACAAATCCCATTTAGAATTACGAATTTTCATTTTTCATTTTTCATTTTTTTCGTTTTCCTACACATCTTCGTTACCTGCTCCCACTCTTTTTCATAAGTACCGCTTCCTCTCTCTCTCTCTCTCTCTCTCTCTCTCTCTCTCTCTCTCTCTCTCTCCCTTTATCTCTTTACACCTACTTCTCCCCCTCTCTGTCTTCCATATCTCACCTCCCTCCCTCGCTTTCATATCTTCCTCTTCTTTCCATATCTCACTCCTTTTTCTCATCTCTCTCCTTCGCTTTCATATCTTCCTCTTTTCTCAGTTCTCTTCCCTTTCCATTGTATCTCACAACGCCTTCCTCTCCTTCTGTCACCTCACCCTCTCCCTCATACACTTTTCATTTCTCCCCTCTTCTCAGTCCGTGTCTCCCTTCCTCTCACATCCTTCATCCTTTCTTGTTTCTTCCTCTCTCTCTTCCCATCCTCTCCCTCCCTCTGTCTCTCTTTCTCCTTCCCTCCTCTCCTTCACTCTGTCTCTCTTTCTCTCCCCTTCCTCTACCGCCCTCTGTCTCTCTAACACCCCACACTCCCTCTCTTCCTCATATCACCCTCTCTTTTTCCTTCATATCTCACTCTCTCATTCCTTCATATCTCCCTCTCTCTTTCCCTATTCCCCCCCTCTGTGTTCCTTCTTTTCTACCTCCCTGCTATCTTTCACTTCCTCTCTATCCTCTACTCCCCTTCTGAGCTTAAAAAAAACAAACAAAAAAAAAACGAAGATGGCACCAAAGTGGGAGAAGAAAGAGTTAGATCTTCTGTTGCGAGCATGTACGATTGCTAGTGGCGATCCCCCAAACAACATCATCACTGCTGCACTGAAGAATAATGGCTTTCACAGAACCACTGATCAGATAGAGCGGAAGAATAACGAATTCCTCCGCTCGTATGCACTCATCAGATCACACATTGACACCCTAGATGTCATAATCGGAAACCATGGTGGAAAGGCTGATAAGGATGGAGAGGAGGAAAAGGAAAAAACACCCGGAAGTCTCTCTGACCCAGTGGCTCCTCAAAAGAATGGATCACCCACTCCTATGAACAACCAGGCAGAAAAGGATAGGGGAGCCAAGGAAGCAGCAAATAGAAGCCCCCTCTGTGCCAGTGGTCCTACAAAGGAAAAGAGCCCTCACCCAAATAGATAACCAGAGGAAAATAGTACCCACAAGAAAAAGAAGAACAAAAAGTAGAAAATCCCAAGGTGGATCCGATGCTATCCAAGACACCAAAGGAAAGAAGAAATTTGGAAGGCACCCAAAAACCTGCAAATTTTACCTGCAAGGCAAATGTTGGCATGGGGGAAGACGGCAAAAACTGCCGGTTTGCCCACCCGACACCCCGCCAAAACTACAAAGGTTTAAAGGATAAAAACTTCCCTGAGGAAAGACGACAGATGTCCCCATGGAGAAAATTCAAGGACGTGCACTCTTCAGAAATCATACGCAACGCAGCAGCTGAGCAAGAGTCTTTTTTGTGCATGGCGCAAAATTTTGTGCAGCAGCTGACGTGGCTACACCAAGCACAGACGAGGAACCTTGCCCCCCACTGAGCAAGACTACCACAGTCAACAGACATGGATGGCCTCCCCTAACGCCTGCACAGGCATCACGCCAATATTTTTACTAAATATTGGGGGCCTGTTGCATTATAACAATAAAAGCAAAATATTTCCTGAGAGACCTTGCTGCATGCAATCAAGCCCTATGCATAGCACTCGTGGAAACTCACCTCAACCCTGATATAGAGGATGCAGAAGTACACGTACCAAAATATGTCATACTGCGAACAGACAGAAGGGAAAGGAGCCATGGTGGAGTTGCTGTATACATCCGTGACGACCTCACACCCCAGGTCTTACTGTCATACTCAAATTCGGTATGCGACACCCAAATTGTATACATAAGACAACATAATATAGTCATATGCAATACATATTGCCCACCGGATGCTCCAGACCACATAGGCAAATTTGAAGATTGCCTCACTAGAATTAAAGAAATCCTCATGAAACTGGAACACCATGTGACCATATTTCTTATGGGTGATTTCAACTTCCCCAACGTCAAATGGCCCGAAGGTCTCATACTCTCAGGAATGACTTATCGCAAGCAAGCACAGGTGGAATGCCTGCTCAACCTCACCATTGCCCTATTCATGGAGCAAGCTGTTCTCAGACCAACTAGAGCGAATAACATTCTAGATCTCAGCCTTCACGAACAATACGGACATCATTCATGATGTGAAAGTGACGCCGACATTAGTTTCGGATCACAACATAATAGAGCTGTCTATGTTTGGGCCGAAAGAAATCAGAGACATACAGCCTAAAGGAAGCACCCAAAATCTCTCCAATCTGAACTTCCACAAAGCGGACTGGAAATCGATCCAGAAAGAGATCCTCAGAGAGGATTGACCAAAATGTCTTTCCACACCAGATATTGACATGAAACTAGAATGTTTCATGTCTACTCAGCAAGCCATATGCCAGAAATATGTCTCAGAGCACAAGGCCAAAACAAATAGGAACAAGATTCCAAGGGAGAGGAAGATCCTCATGAGACGACGGACGAAAGTTGCAAATCGACTCAACCAGCATCCCAAGAATGGCCAAAGGTCCCGTATAAAAACGACACTGATGGAGATTGAAAAAAGGCTGCAACAATCCTATGTGAGAGAGAGAGAGCAGACAAAGAAGCCTGGGTTATAAAAAACATTATGTCAAACTCAAAGGCCTTCTTTCATTACGCAAAAGAAACAACCTCAGTACGCTGCAAGATTGGACCCCTCTCCGAAGAGGATGGCTCCCTCACAGACAGTCCAACTAGGATCAGTGAGGTACTGAATGAGCAATTCAAAAGTGTCTTCACCACTCCATTGGAGCACAGACAAGTGAACGAACCAGTGGACTTCTTTGCTACCTCCCCTATAACCAGTGAGGCAGTTACAATGGAATACATCAACATTAGCGAAGAAGATGTACTACTAGCTATACATGAAGTGGACACAAACTCAACTGCTGGCCCTGATGTTTCCCAGCAATCTTCCTTAAATCGTGTAAACATGCCTTGGCAAAACCCCTCCAGATCCTCTTCCAGAGCTTTCTCGCAAACGGCAGACTGCCAAGCAAGCTGAAGGAGGGAATAATATGCCCAATCCATAAAGGGGGAAGCAGAGCAGATGCCAAAAACTATAGGCCCATCTCTCTGACTTCACACATCAGCAAAGTCATGGAAAGGATAGTCAGAGGAAAACTAATTGCATTCCTTGAAGAAAATAAATTGCTGAGTGATACCCAACATGGCTTTCGACCAGGTAAGAGCTGCCTGACCCAGCTCTTACAACATTATGACTGGGTGTTGAGGCA
>NC_142943.1:13958609-13966859 GCF_046866305.1 Octopus bimaculoides
CCTCTTGTTCTTCCTCTGTTACTACTACGTATCTCGCCTTACCCCCCTCGTATTTCCTCTTTTTCTTTTTTCCTCTCGTTGCTCACCATTCTTCTACTTCCTCCCTCTCTTTCTCCCTCTACCACTCTCTCTCTTCCCTTTACACCGGCATGGTCACATGCTTCCGGTCAATAATCCTTTCCTTCCTTGACTTTCGCCAAGTAACACACGCCACCACTTTGTCTCTCTCGGTTCCGTGCCTCATCGCGTTCATACACACATAATTTTTCTCGTCTGGCCGTAAAGCCCTTTCTGTTTGTTTTCCTGTCTTGTTTTTTGTCCGCCACTACATTCCTCCATGGCTAGATTTAATTTGCGTATACAGATTTAATCTGCGATCCATGGGACGAGCCGTTTTAACGTTGCGTCCTGCCCGAAGCTCGTCGAAACGCCGGTGTTAAAACGTGGGTAGCTGATGAAGTAGAATGTTCTCTATGTGGCTCGTGTGTTCTCGTCTACGTTTGTTTGCAATGTCCTGTACCCAGATATGCACCTATACATACAGGTGGATGTCGGTATGCACATACCTGTACGTATATATGCATATACTCATTTACTTTTGTTTTTACATGATTGAACGCAGCGTCTCACAAAAATTGTAAGTAGTTTTCGTAAACTTATCCTCCGACGCTACTCTATCTCTTTCTCTTTATCTTTCCTTTCTCTCCCCCCCTCGTTCTTCCTCTATACTACTACGTATCTCGCCTTACCCCTCTTGTTCTTCCTCTGTACTACTACGTATCTCGCCTAACCCCTCTTGTTCTTCCTCTGTTACTACTACGTATTTTTTTTTCCCCCTCGTATTTCCTCTTTTTCTTTTATCCTCTCGTTGCTCACCATTCTTCTACTTCCTCCCTCTCTTTCTCCCTCTATCACTCTCTCTCTTCCCTTTACACCGGCATGGTCACATGCTTCCGGTCAATAATCCTTTCCTTCCTTGGCTTTCGCCAAGTAACACACGCCACCACTTTGTCTCTCTCGGTTCCGTGCCTCATCGCGTTCATACACACATAATTTTTCTCGTCTGGCCGTAAAGCCTTTTCTGTTTGTTTTCCTGTCTTGTTTTTTGTCCGCCACTACATTCCTCCATGGCTAGATTTAATTTGCGTATACAGATTTAATCTGCGATCCATGGGACGAGCCGTTTTAACGTTGCGTCCTGCCCGAAGCTCGTCGAAACGCCGGTGTTAAAACGTGGGTAGCTGATGAAGTAGAATGTTCTCTATGTGGCTCGTGTGTTCTCGTCTACGTTTGTTTGCAATGTCCTGTACCCAGATATGCACCTATACATACAGGTGGATGTCGGTATGCACATACCTGTACGTATATATGCATATACTCATTTACTTTTGTTTTTACATGATTGAACGCAGCGTCTCACAAAAATTGTAAGTAGTTTTCGTAAACTTATCCTCCGACGCTACTCTATCTCTTTCTCTTTATCTTTCCTTTCTCTCCCCCCCCTCGTTCTTCCTCTATACTACTACGTATCTCGCCTTACCCCTCTTGTTCTTCCTCTGTACTACTACGTATCTCGCCTAACCCCTCTTGTTCTTCCTCTGTTACTACTACGTATTTTTTTTTCCCCCTCGTATTTCCTCTTTTTCTTTTATCCTCTCGTTGCTCACCATTCTTCTACTTCCTCCCTCTCTTTCTCCCTCTATCACTCTCTCTCTTCCCTTTACACCGGCATGGTCACATGCTTCCGGTCAATAATCCTTTCCTTCCTTGGCTTTCGCCAAGTAACACACGCCACCACTTTGTCTCTCTCGGTTCCGTGCCTCATCGCGTTCATACACACATAATTTTTCTCGTCTGGCCGTAAAGCCTTTTCTGTTTGTTTTCCTGTCTTGTTTTTTGTCCGCCACTACATTCCTCCATGGCTAGATTTAATTTGCGTATACAGATTTAATCTGCGATCCATGGGACGAGCCGTTTTAACGTTGCGTCCTGCCCGAAGCTCGTCGAAACGCCGGTGTTAAAACGTGGGTAGCTGATGAAGTAGAATGTTCTCTATGTGGCTCGTGTGTTCTCGTCTACGTTTGTTTGCAATGTCCTGTACCCAGATATGCACCTATACATACAGGTGGATGTCGGTATGCACATACCTGTACGTATATATGCATATACTCATTTACTTTTGTTTTTACATGATTGAACGCAGCGTCTCACAAAAATTGTAAGTAGTTTTCGTAAACTTATCCTCCGACGCTACTCTATCTCTTTCTCTTTCCTTTCTCCCCCCCCCTCGTTCTTCCTCTATACTACTACGTATCTCGCCTTACCCCTCTTGTTCTTCCTCTGTACTACTACGTATCTCGCCTAACCCCTCTTGTTCTTCCTCTGTTACTACTACGTATTTTTTTTTCCCCCTCGTATTTCCTCTTTTTCTTTTATCCTCTCGTTGCTCACCATTCTTCTACTTCCTCCCTCTCTTTCTCCCTCCATCACTCTCTCTCTTCCCTTTACACCGGCATGGTCACATGCTTCCGGTCAATAATCCTTTCCTTCCTTGGCTTTCGCCAAGTAACACACGCCACCACTTTGTCTCTCTCGGTTCCGTGCCTCATCGCGTTCATACACACATAATTTTTCTCGTCTGGCCGTAAAGCCTTTTCTGTTTGTTTTCCTGTCTTGTTTTTTGTCCGCCACTACATTCCTCCATGGCTAGATTTAATTTGCGTATACAGATTTAATCTGCGATCCATGGGACGAGCCGTTTTAACGTTGCGTCCTGCCCGAAGCTCGTCGAAACGCCGGTGTTAAAACGTGGGTAGCTGATGAAGTAGAATGTTCTCTATGTGGCTCGTGTGTTCTCGTCTACGTTTGTTTGCAATGTCCTGTACCCAGATATGCACCTATACATACAGGTGGATGTCGGTATGCACATACCTGTACGTATATATGCATATACTCATTTACTTTTGTTTTTACATGATTGAACGCAGCGTCTCACAAAAATTGTAAGTAGTTTTCGTAAACTTATCCTCCGACGCTACTCTATCTCTTTCTCTTTATCTTTCCTTTCTCTCCCCCCCCTCGTTCTTCCTCTATACTACTACGTATCTCGCCTTACCCCTCTTGTTCTTCCTCTGTACTACTACGTATCTCGCCTAACCCCTCTTGTTCTTCCTCTGTTACTACTACGTATTTTTTTTTCCCCCTCGTATTTCCTCTTTTTCTTTTATCCTCTCGTTGCTCACCATTCTTCTACTTCCTCCCTCTCTTTCTCCCTCTATCACTCTCTCTCTTCCCTTTACACCGGCATGGTCACATGCTTCCGGTCAATAATCCTTTCCTTCCTTGGCTTTCGCCAAGTAACACACGCCACCACTTTGTCTCTCTCGGTTCCGTGCCTCATCGCGTTCATACACACATAATTTTTCTCGTCTGGCCGTAAAGCCTTTTCTGTTTGTTTTCCTGTCTTGTTTTTTGTCCGCCACTACATTCCTCCATGGCTAGATTTAATTTGCGTATACAGATTTAATCTGCGATCCATGGGACGAGCCGTTTTAACGTTGCGTCCTGCCCGAAGCTCGTCGAAACGCCGGTGTTAAAACGTGGGTAGCTGATGAAGTAGAATGTTCTCTATGTGGCTCGTGTGTTCTCGTCTACGTTTGTTTGCAATGTCCTGTACCCAGATATGCACCTATACATACAGGTGGATGTCGGTATGCACATACCTGTACGTATATATGCATATACTCATTTACTTTTGTTTTTACATGATTGAACGCAGCGTCTCACAAAAATTGTAAGTAGTTTTCGTAAACTTATCCTCCGACGCTACTCTATCTCTTTCTCTTTCCTTTCTCCCCCCCCCCTCGTTCTTCCTCTATACTACTACGTATCTCGCCTTACCCCTCTTGTTCTTCCTCTGTACTACTACGTATCTCGCCTTACCCCTCTTGTTCTTCCTCTGTTACTACTACGTATCTCTTTTTTCCCCCTCGTATTTCCTCTTTTTCTTTTTTCCTCTCGTTGCTCACCATTCTTCTACTTCCTCCCTCTCTTTCTCCCTCTACCACTCTCTCTCTTCCCTTTACACCGGCATGGTCACATGCTTCCGGTCAATAATCCTTTCCTTCCTTGGCTTTCGCCAAGTAACACACGCCACCACTTTGTCTCTCTCGGTTCCGTGCCTCATCGCGTTCATACACACATAATTTTTCTCGTCTGGCCGTAAAGCCTTTTCTGTTTGTTTTCCTGTCTTGTTTTTTGTCCGCCACTACATTCCTCCATGGCTAGATTTAATTTGCGTATACAGATTTAATCTGCGATCCATGGGACGAGCCGTTTTAACGTTGCGTCCTGCCCGAAGCTCGTCGAAACGCCGGTGTTAAAACGTGGGTAGCTGATGAAGTAGAATGTTCTTTATGTGGCTCGTGTGTTCTCGTCTACGTTTGTTTGCAATGTCCTGTACCCAGATATGCACCTATACATACAGGTGGATGTCGGTATGCACATACCTGTACGTATATATGCATATACTCATTTACTTTTGTTTTTACATGATTGAACGCAGCGTCTCACAAAAAGTAGTTTTCGTAAACTTATCCTCCGACGCTACTCTATCTCTTTCTCTTTCCTTTCTCCCCCCACCTCGTTCTTCCTCTATACTACTACGTATCTCGCCTTACCCCTCTTGTTCTTCCTCTGTTACTACTACGTATCTCTTTTTTCCCCCTCGTATTTCCTCTTTTTCTTTTTTCCTCTCGTTGCTCACCATTCTTCTACTTCCTCCCTCTACCACTCTCTCTCTTCCCTTTACACCGGCATGGTCACATGCTTCCGGTCAATAATCCTTTCCTTCCTTGACTTTCGCCAAGTAACACACGCCACCACTTTGTCTCTCTCGGTTCCGTGCCTCATCGCGTTCATACACACATAATTTTTCTCGTCTGGCCGTAAAGCCCTTTCTGTTTGTTTTCCTGTCTTGTTTTTTGTCCGCCACTACATTCCTCCATGGCTAGATTTAATTTGCGTATACAGATTTAATCTGCGATCCATGGGACGAGCCGTTTTAACGTTGCGTCCTGCCCGAAGCTCGTCGAAACGCCGGTGTTAAAACGTGGGTAGCTGATGAAGTAGAATGTTCTCTATGTGGCTCGTGTGTTCTCGTCTACGTTTGTTTGCAATGTCCTGTACCCAGATATGCACCTATACATACAGGTGGATGTCGGTATGCACATACCTGTACGTATATATGCATATACTCATTTACTTTTGTTTTTACATGATTGAACGCAGCGTCTCACAAAAATTGTAAGTAGTTTTCGTAAACTTATCCTCCGACGCTACTCTATCTCTTTCTCTTTCTCTTTCCTTTCTCCCCCCCCCCTCGTTCTTCCTCTATACTACTACGTATCTCGCCTTACCCCTCTTGTTCTTCCTCTGTACTACTACGTATCTCGCCTTACCCCTCTTGTTCTTCCTCTGTTACTACTACGTATTTTTTTTTCCCCCTCGTATTTCCTCTTTTTCTTTTATCCTCTCGTTGCTCACCATTCTTCTACTTCCTCCCTCTCTTTCTCCCTCTACCACTCTCTCTCTTCCCTTTACACCGGCATGGTCACATGCTTCCGGTCAATAATCCTTTCCTTCCTTGGCTTTCGCCAAGTAACACACGCCACCACTTTGTCTCTCTCGGTTCCGTGCCTCATCGCGTTCATACACACATAATTTTTCTCGTCTGGCCGTAAAGCCTTTTCTGTTTGTTTTCCTGTCTTGTTTTTTGTCCGCCACTACATTCCTCCATGGCTAGATTTAATTTGCGTATACAGATTTAATCTGCGGATCCATGGGACGAGCCGTTTTAACGTTGCGTCCTGCCCGAAGCTCGTCGAAACGCCGGTGTTAAAACGTGGGTAGCTGATGAAGTAGAATGTTCTCTATGTGGCTCGTGTGTTCTCGTCTACGTTTGTTTGCAATGTCCTGTACCCAGATATGCACCTATACATACAGGTGGATGTCGGTATGCACATACCTGTACGTATATATGCATATACTCATTTACTTTTGTTTTTACATGATTGAACGCAGCGTCTCACAAAAATTGTAAGTAGTTTTCGTAAACTTATCCTCCGACGCTACTCTATCTCTTTCTCTTTATCTTTCCTTTCTCTCCCCCCCCTCGTTCTTCCTCTATACTACTACGTATCTCGCCTTACCCCTCTTGTTCTTCCTCTGTACTACTACGTATCTCGCCTAACCCCTCTTGTTCTTCCTCTGTTACTACTACGTATTTTTTTTCCCCCTCGTATTTCCTCTTTTTCTTTTATCCTCTCGTTGCTCACCATTCTTCTACTTCCTCCCTCTCTTTCTCCCTCTATCACTCTCTCTCTTCCCTTTACACCGGCATGGTCACATGCTTCCGGTCAATAATCCTTTCCTTCCTTGGCTTTCGCCAAGTAACACACGCCACCACTTTGTCTCTCTCGGTTCCGTGCCTCATCGCGTTCATACACACATAATTTTTCTCGTCTGGCCGTAAAGCCTTTTCTGTTTGTTTTCCTGTCTTGTTTTTTGTCCGCCACTACATTCCTCCATGGCTAGATTTAATTTGCGTATACAGATTTAATCTGCGATCCATGGGACGAGCCGTTTTAACGTTGCGTCCTGCCCGAAGCTCGTCGAAACGCCGGTGTTAAAACGTGGGTAGCTGATGAAGTAGAATGTTCTCTATGTGGCTCGTGTGTTCTCGTCTACGTTTGTTTGCAATGTCCTGTACCCAGATATGCACCTATACATACAGGTGGATGTCGGTATGCACATACCTGTACGTATATATGCATATACTCATTTACTTTTGTTTTTACATGATTGAACGCAGCGTCTCACAAAAATTGTAAGTAGTTTTCGTAAACTTATCCTCCGACGCTACTCTATCTCTTTCTCTTTCCTTTCTCCCCCCCCCCCCTCGTTCTTCCTCTATACTACTACGTATCTCGCCTTACCCCTCTTGTTCTTCCTCTGTACTACTACGTATCTCGCCTTACCCCTCTTGTTCTTCCTCTGTTACTACTACGTATCTCTTTTTTCCCCCTCGTATTTCCTCTTTTTCTTTTTTCCTCTCGTTGCTCACCATTCTTCTACTTCCTCCCTCTCTTTCTCCCTCTACCACTCTCTCTCTTCCCTTTACACCGGCATGGTCACATGCTTCCGGTCAATAATCCTTTCCTTCCTTGGCTTTCGCCAAGTAACACACGCCACCACTTTGTCTCTCTCGGTTCCGTGCCTCATCGCGTTCATACACACATAATTTTTCTCGTCTGGCCGTAAAGCCTTTTCTGTTTGTTTTCCTGTCTTATTTTTTGTCCGCCACTACATTCCTCCATGGCTAGATTTAATTTGCGTATACAGATTTAATCTGCGATCCATGGGACGAGCCGTTTTAACGTTGCGTCCTGCCCGAAGCTCGTCGAAACGCCGGTGTTAAAACGTGGGTAGCTGATGAAGTAGAATGTTCTTTATGTGGCTCGTGTGTTCTCGTCTACGTTTGTTTGCAATGTCCTGTACCCAGATATGCACCTATACATACAGGTGGATGTCGGTATGCACATACCTGTACGTATATATGCATATACTCATTTACTTTTGTTTTTACATGATTGAACGCAGCGTCTCACAAAAATTGTAAGTAGTTTTCGTAAACTTATCCTCCGACGCTACTCTATCTCTTTCTCTTTCCTTTCTCCCCCCACCTCGTTCTTCCTCTATACTACTACGTATCTCGCCTTACCCCTGTTGTTCTTCCTCTGTTACTACTACGTATCTCTTTTTTCCCCCTCGTATTTCCTCTTTTTCTTTTTTCCTCTCGTTGCTCACCATTCTTCTACTTCCTCCCTCTACCACTCTCTCTCTTCCCTTTACACCGGCATGGTCACATGCTTCCGGTCAATAATCCTTTCCTTCCTTGACTTTCGCCAAGTAACACACGCCACCACTTTGTCTCTCTCGGTTCCGTGCCTCATCGCGTTCATACACACATAATTTTTCTCGTCTGGCCGTAAAGCCCTTTCTGTTTGTTTTCCTGTCTTGTTTTTTGTCCGCCACTACATTCCTCCATGGCTAGATTTAATTTGCGTATACAGATTTAATCTGCGATCCATGGGACGAGCCGTTTTAACGTTGCGTCCTGCCCGAAGCTCGTCGAAACGCCGGTGTTAAAACGTGGGTAGCTGATGAAGTAGAATGTTCTCTATGTGGCTC
>NC_142943.1:13969859-14104859 GCF_046866305.1 Octopus bimaculoides
TAATTATGTATATAATTATAGAATATTTTCAATAAACATGTATGCAAATGATACAAAACCACATTAAAATACAAATCTCAAACCGAAGGAAATACCAATAGGAGTGAAAAACAGACAAAAAAAAAGAAAAGAAAAGAAAAAAAATCAATGGCACAATAGTATATCATAAGTTGTTTTCCTTGTGAGAAGGATTGAACTCAAAACTTCAAGTCAATAGAAAGTTAATCAATTTCAGAGTGCCTGTCATTGCTTATAACAGCATATTACATGAAGTAGCGGAACCTCTATGTGGTTGCTAGACTAGTTAGAAATAGAAGCTAAATTTCTTCCTCTCTACTGTCTTATGAAAGGAGAGATTCACTGAATAATGTAGTCTTAGATACACTATTTCTGAACAATAAAATATAGGATGGTTATGGCTAAAACATTTTTGACCATAGGCCTGCTCAGTCAAAACTAATCTAGAACCAAACAAGATCAGCAGCGACCAACAACCCATAAAATCTATTTATTGTTCTTCAGTTCACACCAGTATTTATGTTTTTCTGTTATAAATTCGCACCCATCCATCCACCTCATGTTGTTATATATGACATAGCCTTTATAAACAGCTTTTATTTACCCTTATTTTGTTTCAGACAGTAGACTGCAGCTATGCAGGGGGCACCACCTTGAAGGGCCCAGCTGAACAAATCAACTTCAAGACTTACTTTTGTTACAGTCTGATACTTGTTCTATGGATCTCTTTTGCCAAGTGGGGACATAAACAAACTATCATCAGTTGTCAAGTAGTGAAATGGTACACACACATACACACACGCGAGCACACGTACATATACATATATGTGTGGCTTCTGCTCAAGGTTTCAGTCAGCCTGGGGTTATAGCAGAAGACACTTGCCCAAGGTGTCGCACTGTAGGACTGAACCTAAAACTATGGAATTACAAAGTAAGCTTCTTAACTAAACAACCATGATCATTTCCTGAGATTACTGTTCTTTGAATAAATGACAAAAGTACAATCACTTATGCATTACAGCATCTAACTCACTAACTATGGGGTAGCTGCTATATAATTGATTTCCTGCTGAAAAGAGCAGCTAAATCTCTCTCCCATCACACCTTACCATCTCATAAAAAAGGAAAGGCCTTATTATGTAATATATTCCGAAATACTCCTAAAAAATACGATCATTCCGGCCGGAAAACTTTTGATCAAAACTTTGCTCATTGAAGACTGACTTAGAGATAAATGACAACATCTGGCTGACAGGCATCTGCTTTCCTTTCTCTGCTACAGCTACACCTTTGAATAAAATATTGAATACTCGCTCCAGCAAGAACCATTCAAGGAATCCATCTTCTCCTCCTCTTATCACTTCTACTGAGTTTTACTTTCCATATCCCACCTCCATGAAAGCATTTTACCATTGATTCTTCCCTATAATTGTAAACTTCTGGCATTCCCTTCTTGTCAGCATAAACTGACTTACTGACATTCTACATGGATATAATCTGCATTAACCTCACCTGTTTAGGAGAGACTCTAAAAGAAAAGGGTAGTGCTTCATCCTGCTCCACCAAATTAAAGTAGGAAGGCATCAGATATTTGGCCCACCAAACATCAAACGTTGGCCATTTACTGAATTACACTCAGAATTCCATGCCATTAATGGGTATTCTTTCTTCTCTTATGAATTAGAAATTATTTACATTTTTATTTAATAATTTATATTAGCAATTTAGACAAAGAGAAAAGTTTAAATACCTTGGGGATGTATTCAGATGATGAGATGCAGGAGGCTGAATTAAGTGCCAGAATTGCAGACAGTGGCATAGTAATGCACAGCTCCAGCATTCAATTCTCAGAAGAGAGTTTGGTAAAAAAGCCAAATTCACTCTCTTCAATTCAGTTTTCATGCCTGTTCTCATCTATGGTCATGAATGTTAAATAATGAGCAAAAAAGTACAATCATGAATACCAGTGGCTGAAATGGGATTCCTCCGGAGGATCACTGGAGTAATGTTACTCTACAGGGTATGTAGCTCAGTGATCAGGGAGTCTTTCTAGGTCAAGCCATTACTTCTCTGCATTGAGAGGCCATGTCTTCAGTACAATGGACATGTGATTAGAATGTCACAGGAAAGAATTGCGGGACTGATTCTTCAAGCTGAGCCAAGAGGCAGGAGACCTAGGGGAGACCAAGAATGAGATGGTTGGATAATATCTAGAGTCTCAGTTGGGAATTCAGCTGGAAAGTGTAATGATGGCTGCTTTTGATGGGAGCCAATAAAGGATGTGCATAAGTACTCTACTACCATGATCCTCTTAAGAATAATCGGTGGAGAAGACAGATGGATAGAGGAAAATTATCTTCAGATCACACACATGTACCTCTTATGGACATGTCAGATCTTATAAACAGGTTAAATGCGATCTTATAGACATGTTAAATCAAAGACAAAATAGAACTTCCACCACTGCTGCCACTACTGCAACCACCACCACCACCACCACCACCACCACCACTATCATGATTGCCATCACCATCATAACCACCACCACCGCCATGACCACCACCACAAAAGCAACAAAATCATACATTTTACAACTTACATTTCATGCAGAGAAAGTAATTCTTTGTTGTTGTTGTTGTTGTTGTTGTTTAGCTCTGGACCATCAAAGATCAGGCAGACCTGTGATCAAACACATTCCAGTTATGACCATTTTTTTTTCAGGATAAGTGCATTGGGGATTACATTAACCAATGTGTTCTTCATTGTTTTAAGATGGTAAAGTGGGATTTGAAGGAAATTTTTCTTATTTCCAGTAAACTCAGAGACCCCACAGAGACTTCTCTATTGTCTTGAACAGAAATGTAACCCACAGGTTTTGGACATAATGTACCTAAGATTACATTATTTAATGAGTCCTTTCTGAAATATATGGTGTGATTTGAGGGAGATTTGATTGCTATTTCTAGAAAAACAAAATCACTTCCTTTACTCAAATAACTATTTGTTACCAAAATATGTATCTAAGCCTACATTATCCAATGTTTCCTTCCTTCTTGAAGATAATATGGTATGATTTGAGAGAGATTTGACTGCTATTTCAAGTAAATCGCTTCTTCCTCTGTTCAAGTAATTATTTGTATCTAAGACTACATTATCCAACATGTCCTTTTTCCTTTAAGATAATACAGTGTGATTTGATGGAGATTTGATTGCTATTTCTATTTCAAACAAATCACTTCTTCCTTTGCTCAGATAACTCATTGTTGCCAAAATACATATCTAAGAATAATTTATACTTCGCATCCTTCCTTCTTAAAGATGACAGTGTGGTTTGCAGGAAATATGATTGCTATTTCTAGCATATCATTTTTTTGTTTGCTTGAATAACCCTGTTGCCAAAATATGCAGTAATTCCTGAAATTACTTCTCTCAAACTCCACTGCTTTCAAATTCAACTCTAACCATCATGCTGTCATCAATAGATCTACACCCAAAGGCTTTTCTGTCTCTTCCAGTTGCCCCTATTTTTCTTTCTATCTCTAACCATGTTATTAGCAACTATAAAGCATTAGGTTTGCCTTCAGTTCTCATTCCCAACCACTGTATCAAAGACCTGGCCAACTGTATTACATGGTCGTTGTCATCACTAGTGCCATCATCATTGTCATTTAACATTTACTTTTCCATGCATTTGTAGTAACGCTGTGCGCATGAGTAGTCTCACGCATGCGTGGAATTCAACAACCAAGCTTTCCCGCTTCATTCTGTCTCTTTCTTGCTGGTCAGCGATTGAGCAAGGACGTGTTTAGCTGTCTCTCTCCATCTTTCGAACTTACGCTCGACAGATCGCTTACATCTACATACCAACGTCCCAACAACCATGCTCACACACACAGAAGCTGTAAAAACAAACAAGAGCTAAAGATGTATATATTAACCACCTTAAATAAATAATAGTTATGTTGATAGTCTGGAGTTCAGCGTTCCGTTATATTCTTAATATTATATAGGAAAGTCAGGTATACATCTAATGATGTATAACCCACTTTCCTATACATTCATGGGTCAGATAGAATTTATTAAGGCAGAGTTTCTAAGGATAAATGTGCTTCTTGCTGCCAGCCTTTATGTGTTTCCATGCAAGTAGAGTAATATCTCCTCACAGCCAGACATGTTTTTGCAGAATAATGGAAATGAATGACATTCATTTACAATAATCACACAATGTCAAGACAAAGAAACACACACACACACACATTCATACACATGTATGTGTGTATACATGTGTGTGTGTGTGTATATATATATATATATATATATATATATATATATATAAGCAATGTTAATTCTCTAAACGTGGTATTAACAGTAATTGCACGATAAAGTGAAGTATATTGCCACTTAAATGTGGCTGACCCCTAGGGGTGAATGTTACTGTTGCTTTTAGCCCCAGGAGGACATCTCCTCCAGCTGGCTTATCATATATATATATATATATATATATATATATATATATGATGATATATATACCTCACGCTCAGGATGAAAGGTAGACTTATGATGCACGTGTGTGAGCTGCCATGCTACAGGGCAGTGAAACATGGGCCATGACTGCTGAGAATATGCATAGGCTTGAAAGAAATGAAACCAGTATGATCCGCTGGATGTGTAATGTCAGTGTGCATACACGACAGAGTGTAAGCACCCTGAGAAAAATGTAGGGCATAAGAAGCATCAAATATGGTATGCAAGAGACACGACTGCACCAGCATGGTCATGTGTTACATATGGATGAGGAGAGTTGTGTGAGGAAGTGCCACCCCTAACTGTGGAACAGGTACACCCAGGAAGACATAGGATGAGGTGGTGAAGCATGACCTTCAAACGTTGGGCCTCAGAGAGGCAGTGACAGGAGACTGACACGATTGGAGATATACTGTGATTGAGAAGACCCAGAAACTAAAGTGAAATCCCAGCCATGCATGTCCGGCCCCGTTAAAAGCACCCCTGATACATCGGGCGATATGATATTCTTGAGAAGACCTGTTGAGTCAAGTAAAATCAATATCATAGCAGTGGCCAGTGCCCCAAACATGGTTGATGCCAGGTCTGCCTGACTGGCTCCCATGCCGATGGTATGTAAAAAGCACCATCCAAACGTGGTTGATGCCAGTACCTCCTGACCGGCTCCTGTGCCTGTAGCATGTAAAAAGCACCATCCGAACATGATCGATGCCAGTACATGCTGACTGGCCCCTGTGCCGGTGGCATGTGAAAAGCACTATCCAAACGTGATCGATGCCAGGCCCGCCTGACTGGTTTTCATGCCAGTGGCACATAAAAAGCACCCACTACACTCTCGGAGTGGTTGGCGTTAGGAAGGGCATCCAGCTGTAGAAACTCTGCCAAATCAAAATGGAACCTGGTGCAGCCACTGGCTCTCCAGACCTCAGTCAAACCATCCAACCCATCCCAGAATGGAAAACAAACCTTAAACAATGATGATGATAATGATATACATATATATATATATATATATATATATATATATATATATATATATATATAGATAGATAGATAGATAGATAGATAGATAGATAGATAGATAGATAGATAGATAGATAGATAGATAGATAGGTAGATAGATATACATACACACACACACACACACACACACACACATATATTATTATTATTATTATTATTGCTTATAGCTTTATGCACTTAAAGATCCACAGTTCCAAAAAAGAATTATTTCACATTTCTCTTGAAAATTTAAGTTTTTATAATGGTAACAATAGACATATATATAAGAAATAAAAGAGATTAATAAGTCCAGGCAGATACCTAAAAAGTACTCAGTGTTAAGCAAACTTGGTTAACAATATCAAACAGTCAGATACCAATAAATTCAAGTAGAATTAACATCCAAGGTAATTCCTCATGTATGACAAATAGATCCAAGTATCGGTTAGAAGAATTTCAACAAGTCTAGCATTTATGGCATTATGAATAAGAATGGAGAAAATCACCGTTAAAGATGTGGTTTTCTACATTCTTCTTCATGTTATATACACACACACACACACACACACACACACACACACACGCATATATATATTGCAGTGAATAAACTGTCATCTAAATTACACAAAAATTAAAACGACACTGACATCTCATTTTAACAGATATATTTACCAAAATTACATAAAAATATCTTGAAATATTAAAGAGTAAATTTATTCAACAAAATCGCCATTTGGCTTCAACCATGACTTCCAGATGACTTTGGAATCTCCTGCAGCTCTTCTGGGCGGTCCCCTTGTTTAAATTGGTGAATGCTGCCATAATCCTTGCCTTCAGTTCATCTTTGGTGTTCCAAAGAGTTTTGTTGGTCTCTCACTCAACTGTGCCCCACACATAATAATCAAAGGGGTTGCAGTCTGGGGAGTTAGGTGGCTAGATGTTAAGGGTGATGTGGTGTGATAGCCATGACTGGATTCTCCTGCTTGTGTGGCATGGTCCAGAGTCCTGTTGCCAGCATCCACTCTCTTGACCCAGGGCAGCACTACCTCCTCCAGGCACTTGATGTAGGCCTCCGTGTTGAGTCTGAGGCTGTGTGGGAAGATGAATGGAGGCATAACATTGCCATCACTAGTAATCACTCCAAATGCCATGATGTTGACTGGATGTTTGACTTTTATCACTCTTGGTACATGTCCTCAGATTGCACTGTCCTCAGATTGCACTGTCCTCAGATTGACAGCCAAACACTCTGAAATGTTTGTCATGGAGCTCCCAGTCCGAATGCCAAGCAGTACAACATGTTGTTTCCAAATTTCTGGCAGAGTGAACTGCATCATGGTGCTGTTTTTCTCACAGATGGTGCCCAACTGACCCTACTATACTGTGTAATTGACAAAATCAAAAACAAACAATGCACATGCAAGAAGTTAAAATATAAAATGACGACAATTTACCCATCACACTCTGTGCCTATATATATATATATATATATATATATATATATATATATATATATATGAAAGAATGTTTGAAAATGCAATTTTAAAGATGTTTATTCACTTGACTGGTTTCACTTTTTAGAAAAAAGATTGTCAAAAGTAAAATGTAAAGCTTTGTATAAGCTTTGTTGTGTTAAGTACTGGTTGTCACAAAAGTATTAAAATACATATATACATTCTTTGATAATAATAAGAAAATGTTAAAAACAGTTTACAAGAAAGTATTTAAGAAAGTATTCAACAAAAAGTATTAGGAGTTCAATAAAAATCATGTTTGTTTGGTAGTATATATATACACAGAAGGAGATTGCATTTTCAAACCTTCTTTCATATATATTTCCACCCGTGCAGTATCTTACAACTTTACTTTGTTTAATATATATATATATATATATATATATATATATATATAATAATCGATGAAATTCCAAATTAATCTTATTTTCACGTTTTATTTGCAATTTTTACAATATTGAAATAAACTAATACTTTCATGCATTATGCAATCATCAGGTTTGATGAACATGGCTGTCACTACATAAACCTGATGATTGCCTAACGCATGAAAGTACTAGTTTATTTCAATATTGTATAATTGTAAAAATTGCAAATAAGAAAACATGAAAATCAGACTTAGTTAGAATTTCATTGATTAAAATATTCTTCTATACACAATCACACAAACCTGGATATATACATACATATATATATATATATGTAATGGGCTTTCAGTTTCTGTCCATCAGATCCACACACTAGGCTTTGATCAGCCTGGAGCTATTTAAGAATACATTTGCCTGGTATGCCATAAATTTGTACTAATTGCTTGGAATCAGTTTGAAAATAAAAATTAAAAAAAGTAAACCTTAAGAAAAAGACCAAACTCACTCGAGGTTTTCTCCGGTGTGATGAAGAAGCCACTTGAAGAGATGTCACAGTTAAACAATCTTCAACCTTTTTGTTATTGCCATCATCTTTATAATCTTTATTCTAAAATGTCAGAAAAGAGGGGGGAGGGATTTAAATTAAAAACAAAAATAAAGAGTAAAGAAAACAGATAAAAAACAAAGTTACATAAAAAGCATTCAGGTATGTTTATATGGGTAGTGGGAGCTTTCACACAAATTTCATTTCACTCATAAAGTATTAGTCAATGAAAAGCTACAATAGAAAACATCTGCACACCTGCTGAAGGGTCTTTGTACAAAGACGTGCTGTAAAGTTCCTGGCTTTGAGAGTATTATAAAAGGCTTGGTTGGAGGCCCAACCTTCTGAGTTCTTTTACAGGGCTTAGAAAAACTGAGCAACTGCTGCAACAAGTGTGTGAATCTGAGAGGGGAATATGTTGGATAAAATCATAATTAACTGATCCTCCTGTATTTTCTTTTATCCAAAGCCAGGAACTTTTCAGCACCCACCTCGTAGTCTATGCATATTACAAAGTGAACACATTAACCTGTTTTTGTTTGGTCAAATATTTCTCACCGTAATCATTACACAGTGTAACACAATTTTATTTTTGTCTTTGGTCAGTAAGTGTTATTTCCTATTTGCTTCTATCTAGAAACCAAAGGAAGTGACTGCTATTCCCTTCAAACTTAGCTTTTCTGACCTGGACTTCAATGTTTTGGAACTGACCTATTTACCATTACATTTTAGACAGATTCAATACTTAGTTGCTGAAGCAGAAATATAGTTATAGCAAATATTCTGCTCAATACCACAGATTTGCTTGTCAGTTGATTGACCTTAGCAGCTGACAATATGTGCATCTCTGATGATGAGCAGGAATAGCGAAGGAGCATCATAGCCATGTGTTAAGAGGGATCCTTTGGTGTTTGTTAAAGTGTAAGAAAAGCAAAGTTTGAAGGAAATATTAGCCATTTTTCTTACTTTCTAGGGGTAAGCAAATAAGAAACAACAGTTGCTACCCAAGGGCAAGAATCATGTTACACAGTGTTATTCTTATTAGTTCTGTATTTTGTCACATCCTCCTCAATGAATGTGAGATTAAGTTGTGAGATAAACTACTGATATTAAATGAGAATACAAGCTATTAACATACTGATAACTTTCACAAACACAAACAAATGTAGAAAAAAATCTGGATTTTACTCACATGATCTGGTTCTGTCTTTGGGTTACAATAGCCGTGTTCATTGCCTTTGTGCTTCTTATTGGCATAAAACTCAGGACCATGCACTGTTTTCACATGTTTCCTCAGTGAGCTGGGATCTGTGTAACGCTTTGTACAGTTGGGAGCCTTGCATACATAGGGTTTCTGTAAGAACAATCAGAGAGCCAATTACATATTAACCCTTCCTTACTCTGTTTTTCTTGGAACAAACTGCATTTGTTTTAATTAACTTTGAAAATAATGAAGAATTAAGTAAAATGACTGTTATATTAAGTTGGTGTTTAAAACATAAGTTAGCTTGAAATTTTGATGGAAGTTTTAAATCTACATCAGTTAAAGACAGGAAGTTTGTATCAGAGAACCAACTCTGTTGGGAGGAATAAAGCATATTTGGTTTTCTGAGATTTATTCAAGTTCTTATTAAATCATTCAAGCCTATTACTAACAAAGCACCGAAGCATTTTTGTTTGGGTCAAGAGAATTCTAGGGATTTGTGAATATATGACTGAGTTAGTGTGCATGTGTGGATATACTTGCACCCATGTAATGGGTGGTTGTGTTTTTATTTACAAGGTACTCTGTAGCAATCTTTTGGATTGCAAATGCAGAGCCTTTAAAGTATAATGTGTTGTAGTCGGCATGAATCCAAGAAAGGCTGCAGTTCATACTAAGATTAGTGTCATCCTCAAAGTGGCATGCTGGCAGAGAAATCATCAGTGTGCTGGGCAAAATGCTTAGCAGCATTTCATGTCTCTATGTTCTAAGTTCAAATTCTGCCGAGGTTGAATTTGTCTTTCATTCTTTCAGGGTCAATAAAATAAGTATCACATGAGCACTGGGGTCAATGTAACCAACTTAACTTCTTCCCCAAAATAGCTTGCCTTGCACTAAAATTTGAAATCAATATTAGTGTCATCCTCAAGTCTTTGGAGTACACACTCAAGCAAAATCACTTTCTAGTATGCTGAGCATTTCACATCCACTTCTTGAGATATATTAGTCCAGCCCTTTGGAGGTTGTAAGGGAAGTTGTTGGGAAGAAAGTGCTTCCTGATGAGGTCTCTGCTGATGTAGGATGTTGTTCTTTTCAGTACTAGGTTTATATATATGTGTGTGTGTGTGTATATATATTTTTTGCTACTGTTGTTTAGTAGGTGCTGTCTGAGATGTACTGTATGACATTCAAAATCTGTCTGCACTAGTCTCAAGCCTCTACTTCTTTCATCTCTTCTTAGGTACTGTTTCTGTTAAGGCGGTGAGCAGGCAGAATCTTTTGCATGCCAGGCAAAATGCTTCATGACATTTTGTCCTTCTTTACATTTCGAGTTCAAATCTGGCTGGAGTTGATTTTGCTTTTCATCCTTTTGGGGTCAATAAAATAGGTACCAGTTGAGTATTGGGGTTGATTTAATCAACTTAGCACCTTCCCCTTGAACTGTTGGCTTTGAAACCAATGTAACTGTTTCTGTGGAGTTTTCCAGTTGATGTCAAGATTTTGTGGGTTTTAATGCCTATGAAGTGGATAAAACCTACAGACCAGTCAAGTATCCCAAATGTTGGCATCAATGTTGGTATTAAGAATGTACTGTGGGATATTGTCTTGTAAGAGGAGTGTTCTAACTGCTATATTTTTCTAAGACTGGTTTAATATTCTTGAGTCAATCTATCTTTATTCAAAGCATCTTCATATGATATATTTTGATATCACATGAGTTTATCTACACATGCTTGCCTGAATGCTGGCAATAAAGGATTCACTCCATGAATAAAGTTTATATTGTATGATACTTGTAATGAAGTGCAATATTGTATGGTAACAAAACATGAATATGAAATGCAGAGATTTTGCAAAAGCTACAAAAAAATAAGGAGAACATGTGGGTGTGTAAAGATAGAATGATCAACAGGGCAGAAATTAACTCTGAGCAAAAAACTAATTTGCTAGTTTAGGAGTGGTTGCAAAAGTCATGAGCAAAGTCTCTTTGAACCCCAGCATGTACTTAACAAAAAGAAAAAAACCTTTCACATGCATGTTTCCATGTTCTTACAGAAAAACTAAGTGTATTTCGATTAGGAGGTTTTCAACAAAATCCTGGAGAAAACTAATAGAATTAATATTCAGCAAAAATTCCTAATCAGGACTTGTTGATCCTAACCAGGATTCTAACTATGACCAAAGATATTCCTGCTATGTGTCTGTCTTGCCTTAATTTATACTAAGGCAGCAAGCTGGCAAAATCATTAGCAAAATGCTGAGTGGTATTTCGTCCATCCTTATGTTCTGAGTTCAAATTCCACTGAGGTCAACTTTGCCTTTCATCCTTTCAGGTAAAATAAGTACCAGTTGAGCACTGAGGTCAATGTAATCGACTTAGCTCTCCCTTGAAATTGATGGCCTTGTGCCAGAATTTGAAACCAATATATCTAGAACTACATTAGCCAATGTAGTTCTTTTTTTGTGTGTAAGGCAGTATGCTGTGATTTCAAGGGAATTTAGTAAATATTTTTTAGCAGGTTGAGTATAGAGGCTCCCTTCTTGGTTTATGAATTAATAAGAATATGGCATGGGTAAAACTAGGGATCTAGGTTTTGGCAACATGAACGTGGTATTCATAAATCATATACGATCCAATAAAAGATGATGTTTGAAAAATACTTACTGCACTCGAATGTGTTCTGTTTTGATGTTTAGCTCTGTCTGAAGCATTACTGAAGGCTTTCGTACATCCAGGGAATTCACACATGTACGGTTTCTCTCCGGTGTGTGACCGAAGATGAGTTTTGAGATTCTCAAGCCGTGAATAAGCTTTTGAACAACCTTCAAACTGTTACAGAAAACAAATACAATAAAAATCAATAGTGGAGGCAGTACCCTCCTCCTCCAGTAATCCACTTACCCACTCTCCCAAAATTGTTGGCCTTGTGCCAAACTTTTGAAATTATTATTATAGTTATTATCATCATCAGCAGCATTATTGCTATTGGTGAGTTGGCAGAATTGTTAGCATGCTGGACGAAATGCTTAATGGTATTTCACCCGTTGCTATGTTCTGAGTTCAAATTCTGCCAGGTCAACTTTACCTTTCATTATTTCAGGGTCGATAACATAAGTGCCAGTTGAACACTGTGGTTGATGTAATTGACTCATCCTCTCCCCCAATATTCCTGCCCTTGTGGCAAAATTTGAAACCATTATTATTATTATTATTATTATTATTATTATTATTGTTATTATTATTGTTATTATATAAGGTGGTGAGCTGGCAGAATCGTTAGCATGCTGGGGGAAATGTTTAGTGACATTTCATCCATTTTCATTCATATTCTGTGTTCAAATTCCGCCAAGGTCGACTTTGCCTTTCAGCCTTTTGTGGTCAATAAAATAAATACCAGATGAGTACTGAGGTCAATATATTTGACTTGCATCCTTACTCCAAAATTGCTGGCCCTGTGCCAAAATTTGAGATCCTCCTCCTCATCGCCGCCGCCGCCACCACCACCATCACCATCACCATCACCATCACCATCATCATCATCATCATTTAGATAAATAGATAATGGTGAAGATGAAGTTAACCTGGAGGAACTCCTTACATTTCAAGCTACACTTATTGTTAAATTTTTTATTCAATGCTGAAATTTCATAAAACATGAGTCAATTATAAAATCCTTCAGATTTTTACAGAAGTGAGTTTGGGACTAAACCCTCTGAGGAATCAGTATTATTGCCACAAACACAATGTAGAATTGATGAGAAAATATAAACAATAGACCCTTTTGTCCACAGTCTGACACCATATCAGTTACAGTCAGCTACAGTTCTTGCTAATTAAATTTAGGGATAACACAAAGTACACAAAGGAAAACCCCAAACAAATACAGTGATAGATTAATGTTGTAAATAATGTGAATCAGGGAGAACTTACTGAGCATTTATGGGGTTTCTCTCCAGTATGTCGTCTCATATGGACAACCAACATGTACTGGGCTTTAAAAGGTTTCTCTTCTCGGTTACATTCCCTCCACTTGCACACAAAGGACTTCTTATTTAACTGGATGTGGTCTTGGTTAATATGCTAAAACAAAACAACATTTTATTCAGATGTTAACAAATTCAAACAGAAAGAGCAGAAAAAGAAAATAAAACAAGTGCAGAAAGAACAATGCAAAATGAAAAAAGGAGGTGGTGGTATCAAATCAGATGATTAGTTAAGTATACCAACAAAGAACTGGTAGGATCCATTTAACAGACTCTATCCAGTTTAACTCAAAATGCTTAAGTGAATCTGAGGTTATGGTAGAAGACACTTGTCCCAATGGTCCTGATAAATTTCTTTATAATTCACTTTCATAAAACCAGCGTTTAATTATGGACTGTTCTAAACAGATAGGAAATAGAAATCTCTTCTTGTTATTTTACTCCAAATTTCTCAACAAAGTTAGAGCCTGGGCAGGGCAGCAAACTCAAGGGCTACCTGGGGCTGCCCACACTCTAGTCATGCCAGTGTGCCAAGTGTCTTTATATACATTTTGCTTTACTGGTTTCAAGTCAACTTGGACAGGATTTGACCTTGGAATGCAAAGAGATTTCACAAAGTGTAGTTAATTGTCACAATAGATATAGGATGAAGGATATGAAATGCTGGTAGTTGAGTTGGGTTCTGACTGCGTATAATGAATGCACAACACTCATGAACAATTAACAGAATTTTATTTCACTGTACAAATATTTTCCATGTTGGTCATGAATTAAAAATGCAACAACAAAGTTTACACAGTGAAATGGACAATTCTGTAGCTCTTACAAATGGTTGATAAAGAAGGCTCTGAAATTATGCTACCAAAACAGGAGAAAATGTACACACTGGGTTCATGTTGGTGAACTAGAGCTGTTGTTTAAGTTGTGCAAAAGTCATGAGAAGGACTATTGAAGCAGTAAAATACGAATGTGGTTATCTCAGCTGTGGACAGTCACAAACTGAAGTTTGGCATTCAAAACATACTTATTTATAAGTTTTGTAAAGGAACATTCTAGCAGCTTCTAGAAAGATCTATAAAGTGATGTCTCAATGCTGATTAGTCAATAACTTAGCCAATCACATGTAAAAGCTGTTACTAAGCTATGATTTTAACTTGGCAATTTGTCAGTTCAGTTTTAAATCTTGCTACTAAATATGAAAAAAATCCCACTGAATATTTTATCTGTTGCACAAAAACGTTTGCGTAACTATAGACTGTGTGTATCTCACTCTTTAGAAGTGGTACACCATACCTCTGTGTATTATAAGAGGAGACTAAGAGGGTTGTTTTCCAGCAGTAAAACACTGTCTCAAAATGCTCTGTCCAAATGTTGCCGATAAAGAAGAGCAGATGTTAAAAATGATCAATATATCTATGTACAAAACCCAAGCAAATAGAAAAAACCTGAAGGCTCAATCAAGCTGTTAGAAACAGAACCAAACTCTGTATTAAATTACAGTCTACCAGCTTAAATAAAGAAAGATGCATTAGATAATGCAATTCTTGATATACAATAGGGTGCTATTGTCCCAGACAGACCTAGGGGTCAAGAGTGATAACAACAATCTATACTAAGACAAATATAGATTAGAATTGAATAGACCAATTTACATACCCGAACCAGATCTTCTTGGGTTTCAAATTCCCTTAAGCATTCATCCCAGTGACAGTTGGTCTCAATGAAGTCTGGTTCACCTTCTTGTGGAATATGATTGCTGCCTCTCTGCAAATCTTCAGCACAGGCTTTTTCTTCATCTTCTTCACCAGGGTCAGACACTGCTATTTAAAAATAAGTGTATATATATATATATATATATATATATATATATATATATATATATATATATATATATGTATGTATGTATGTATGTATGTATGTATGTATGTGTGTGTGTGTGTATGTATGTGTACATAGATGGGTAAAATAGCACAAATGGAACAAGAGTATAAGAGATGGGCAATTGGACAATGTGAGAGGTTAAAATAGGAAGACAAAAATTCAAAGAGAAGAGGACAAAATGTAAATACACACAGACTCCAAAATGATTAACATAGAAAGTTGTGCACAGTGAATTTTACACTAAAAAAAGCAAAAAGAAAAAAAGAAGTAGACGGACATTTCAGGTGAACACTTTATTAAAGTAGAGTAAAAAAAAATAAGGAAGAAAAAAAAGAAACAACACCTATTTAAAGTACGTTTGCCTTTCAAATACATGCTGTGTGTATGTGCATATGCATTCATACATATGTGTGTGTGTGCGTATATATATATATATATATATATATATATACACACACACACACACACAAAGAGAGAAGTAGTAGAGAAAGAAAGAGTAAGCTATTCCTGGCTCAATATCTATCAGTATATTTGTTATTAGTTTTCATCTTGAATTGTTGATATACAGGTATGTAAATAATTCTCAATTAACTGAATATTCTTCTCTGACAAGATCAATTTTTCCTCTAAGCATGTAAATTAATTCTTTAGAAATTAATTCTGAAGAATTGTCTCTTAATTTGTTTAGAATTATTTCTCCCTTTTCTTTGAGAAGCATTAATTGTAGATAAGTTTTTGCCTGCTTTCATTAAGAACTTAATTAATAAGGAACTTTTGTGTACATCATTCCTTAGCATCATCATCATCATTTTGCATCTGCTTTCCATGCTGGTATGGGTTAGACGGTTTGACTGGAACTGGTAAGCCAGAGAGCTGTAACCAGTTCCAGTCTGATTTGGTATGGTTTTTACAGCTGGATGCTCTTCCTAACACCAACCACTCCAAGCGTGTAATGTGTGCTTTTATGTGTCTCATCAGCTATGACTACAATTTCACATGGCTTGACAAGTCTTCTCAAGCATTGCATTTTGCCAAAAATCTTGTGCCATTGCCAACACCTGAATTATTTCCCTTAGTTCATTTATTCGTTACACACACACACACACACACACACACAATGCAACTGAACCAACAGGATGCTACTGGATACCTCATCCTAGGATACATATGCAATAGAAACAGGTGTCAGATAGAGTTTTAAAGAGAATATATTATAAATATAACTGTAATAAACAAGCTTTTGTAGATGTCCACTACTTTAATGCCTTACATATACACTCTCTATACTGTATAAAATCCAAAGAAGCAAACTCAGGATTTACCCATCGGGTGAAATACCATGTGATTGTTTACCTTACACAATTTTTTTGTTGTTCCATATCATTTGATGTGGTTAACCAGAACTGGAATTATATTAGAGAGCCTATAAGGTACTAGTCCACATTTCATATCCCTATTCAGTCATGCACTATATATTTAACTAACCTAAACACTGCTTGGTATTGATACTGCTCTAATTTTTACTAACCTGGCGTAACTCAGTTAATGTTGTTGACTGTGTTTTAGTTAATTAAGTCTGTCCAGAATTGCCTCTCTTCTTTATTTCCCATTGATAATGACTAAAGAGCTAGAAACATATCTGGGAATCCGCCAGAAGCCAGCACTGGACAAATATGGTGCTTTTACACCTTTTCACCATAAGAGAGAATTTTTTCTCCATGGCAACTGTGGTGAATTTGTCTTTAGAAGTTGAAATATGTTGGAAACATATTTTAACTAACCTAAAGTTCACTAATGCCTAAACACTTGGCACTGATACTGCTGTAATATATATATATATATAAATATATATATTAATGTTGATTTTTGTTAATTATAAATGAAGTCCAGCTTTTTAGTGAGCAAGAGCACTGTAAACTTAATGAGTGCTTCCTTGGTTTCTAGTGAGTTCAACCTCCCTTGAGAACATAACTTGGTTAGGTGTCCTGTATATTGCCAAGTGAAACCATAGCCATATATGTGGTCTCCAGCCCTCAGATTTGAACATAAAGCACATTTTTTTATGATTTGGTCTAGGGGATGGTGTTGTGCCTATTAACTTCATAGATCCCCTGAGACCAGTTGATGGCTGCAGTAAAAATATGGGGATGGAGGGAATTCTAGAAAACTCACATTTTGAGGAGAAAAGACTAAATGCAGTAGTCTAACTTATGGTTAGCCTTGAACAAGCAGGCCAATATGATCAGAGTTTCTCCATCTACAATCATTCTGTCTTTTTTATTCAGACATGTATTTAGGACTGCATTATCAAATGTATTCTCTTCTGAAGATAGTAGGATGTGATTTGAGGAAGATTTAGCTACTTTTACTAGAAGATCAGGCAGCCACACTGAGATTTCTTCATTGGTTACCTTCATTTCATTTTGTTGCTGTGTAGCTAGCTCCTGGTCAACCATCACAAAATAGACCATTGACCAACAGTGATCCAGCTATCATCATCCCATCATTTTTCTTGGTATAGTATATCTAAGACTACATTTTCTAATGTTTTCTTTCTTTTTGATGAAGGCATTGTATGAATTGAGGAAAATTTTGCTGTTATTTCTGGATAGTTTGAATGATCACATGGTTCCCTTGCCAGCTTCCTTCAATTTCTTTTATTTTGTATGATGTAGAGTATGTTAACTTACCTTGGAGGCATTCCACTTCTTTTTTAATTTTGGATCGTTTAAATATGTCTGCTGCTTGTTCCATTGTACTACTACTGACCACACTACTACCTGCATCACACTTGCTTGTGGAGGATGACATCTGGTAGAAGGAAAAATACAAAACATCAATGAAAGACAATGATAAAAGAAAAATCTCTCAAACTGCCTACAGCATGAAAAACACATAATTAAGTGAAGGCGAACATGCTTTAGTATATTGAGCAAAAAGAAGGTGGTATGCTGGCTAGTCATTACCATGCCAGGAAAAATGCTTGGCAGCATTTCTTCTGACTTTACCTTCTGAGTTCAAATTCTACCAGGCTCAACTTTGCCTTTCATCCTTTAGGAATTGATAAAATAAAGTACCAGTTAAACACTGGGATTGATGTAATCAATTTATCCCCACTCCAAACCTACTGGTCTCGAGCCAAAAATTGAAACAAGTATATACGTACAGGGATGGCTAAAAGTCATAATTTCTTATTTTTTTACTGCCCACAAGGGGCTAAACATAGAGGGGACAAACAAGGACAGACAAACGGATTAAGTCGATTATATCGACCCCAGTGTGTAACTGGTACTTATTTAATCGACCCCGAAAGGATGAAAGGCAAAGTCGACCTCGGTGGAATTTGAACTCAGAATGCAACGGCAGATGAAATACTGCAAAGCATTTTGCCCAGTGTGCTCACGACTCTGGCAGCTCACCACCTTTCTTCCAATTTCTGTTTACCAAATTCAGTCACAAAGCTTTGGTCAACCTAGAGTTATAGTAGAAGATACTTGCCCAAGGTGCCAGACAGTGGGAATGAACCTGAAATAATGTTGTTTGGAAACAAACTTCTTAACCACACAGCCACACCTGTGCATATATTTAAATAATTAAGACAGAAAAAAAGAAACAGCAAAAATAAAATAAAAATAAAACATTGTTGGTGAGGGTTAGAGGCACATGGAAGGTTTGGATTTTTACCTACCTGGGGTTCATGCTTTGGAATTGGATGAGCAATTGGTTGAGATGAAGGCGGCAAGACTTGACCAAGAGGCTGCTGTCGGGCAAACATTGGATGCATGACTGGGTAAAAAAATGGTGATGGTGCGAAAGCTGTGGCACGGAGGTAGGGTGCTGTAGGGATGTGTTGGTGTGCTGGACTTACTGCTCCGAATGAAGCTACGAAAGAAGTAATGGACAGATAGAGAGATAAAGCTCTGTGTATGTATATGTGTGTGTATACACAAATACACACACATATATATGTACATAGACAGATAGACGACTAGTATTGTTGTTGCTTAGCTCAAATTCAGCTGTGATCAAATACAGAACCTCCCTTTATATTTCCTACATAATGTAGTGAGCTCTGAAACATTAGTGGGGTCTGATTCATGATTGCACAATTTCCATTACTCTGCTAACTCTCTTGAAATAGGCATGAACGTCACAGTTAACTCCCCTTCTTTCTTCTGTTCCAAACAATCTCAATGCCTCTATGAAAAGGTCTTGAAGCATTGCCTTTCCTCTCTGACTAAGCCATATAAAGATATGATGAGCTAAGTATCAGTAACGAAAGCACAATAAGATTGGAGTTGTCTCCCATACTAGCTAGGGAAATGAAACTATTAGTATTAGTTTACTCTTTTACTTGTTTCAGTCATTTGACTGCGGCCATGCTGGAGCAAATCGACCCAGGACTTATTCTTTGTTGCCTAGTACTTATTCTATCGGTCTCTTTTGCCGAACCGCTAAGTTACGGGGACGTAAACACACCAGCATCGGTTGTCAAGCGATGTTGGGGGGACAAACACAGACACACAAACATACACACACACACACACATATATATATATATATATATATATACACACACACACACACATACATATATATATATACATACGTATATACGACGGGCTTCTTTCAGTTTCCGTCTACCAAATCCACTCACAAGGCTTTGGTCGGCCCGAGGCTATAGTAGAAGACACTTGCCCAAGGTGCCACGCAGTGGGACTGAACCCAGAACCTGCGCCTTGTTACTGACTAAGAATGTATTTTGTTTCTTATTCCTCATTAGTCTTTTGAATACTCCCTGCATTAAATATGTCAGCGGTAATTTAGTCATAGTATCAGATGAAAACATAGTTGAGCAGGAATGGAATCAAGATATAGGAGGAGTAAGAGGTATTTACCAGCAGATAAGTGACCATAGGAGCCACTGGCAGCACTTGAGCTACGAGAATTGTGAGGAAGTGGTGTTAACTGGAGTGAGCCTTCAGAACTTCGCGTTAAGCTTTGGATGTCGAAATAGTCGGATATTGGAGAATGAGACAAAGCCCGCTTGCGGCTTTTTGATATATTGGTTGGTCGGGGACTTGTTAATCGGGAACCTGAATGAGATAAAAATTTTTAAAAAAGAAACAAATAAACAAGTTGTTACATAGAAGCAAAATCAAAACCATTTCTTTAAATGTCTAAACTTATGAGGTGAGTTGTTATGGCAGTTTTAATTTATTAAATTTGTGGGTTAGAAGATCATTTAGCAATCATATGGTTTTGGGTTTAGTCTCATTGAATGGCATCTTGGGCAAGTGTCTTCTACTATAGTCCTAGGCTGACCAATGTGAGACAATTTGCTGGACAGAAACTGTGTAGAAGCCTCCTCATCATCATCATCATCTTTATCATTCAATGTCTGTTTTTCATGCTATCAAGGGTTGACAGAAGCTGGCAAGGTTGGGAGTCATACTAGGCTCCATTGTCTGTTTTGGCATGGTTTCTACAGCTGGATGCCCTTCCAAATGCTAAATATTTTATAGAGTGTACCAGGTACCTTTTATGTAACACCAGCAACAGTGCTTTTTATGCAACACCAGCAAAAGTGCTTTTTATGTGGCACCATCACCGTGAGGGTCATCAAGTACCTTGCAAGACAGAAAAAGGTAAAACCCCCTCAACTCGGAGTGAAGAGTAGTATCAAGGGAGGGTTGGCTTTCTGCCAGCTAAAAGATTAAAAGAATAGAGGGACAGAGATAGGTGTCTTGCTGTAGATACATGGATACCCCAGCTGGAAATGAAAGGAGAGTGGGTTAGAGAATATGGTGAAGATGTGTCAGGACATGCCCTTGGGGGACATTGGGTTGGTGATGCAGAAGCTTGGACTGGATGAGTAGGCAGGATAAAGGTGACTGCAGCAAATAATGGAGATATTTATGGGAGAGGATTGGGAACAAGGGTTGTAGTAGATATGTGAAGGCATTGAGAGTGGATGGCAGAGAAATGAGAAGCGGAAGGTGCAAAAAGGAGGTAACTGGTGAAAACAGCAGACGGGAGAGGATAATGAGAAATGGAAGTAGTTTGGGGATGGGAAAGAAAGGTAACAGAGAAAGCTGGTGGTGGTAGTGGGGGAATGTAATCATAAATGTGTGCGTGTTTGTCTCCCTGCCATTGCTTGAAATTTGCTGTTGGCTTCTTTATGCTCCCACAATTTAGCAGATCAGTAAAAGATACAAATAGAATAAGTACCGGATTTCAAAAATAAGTACTGAGGGGGGGGGGGGGGGGGGGGTCACTTTGTTTGACTAAAGCAGTGGTTCTTCACCATTTTTTTTTTTTACCTATGGCCCTCTTTGCTTACTATTCTATTCTGGTGGGCTCCACCCCCATAGCCATTTTAAAAGCTGGTTTTATAGATACATTTTTAAAAATTCCTATTTTGTTTTTCACGCACTCACTTGTATAGGCTTACAATAGCTCTCACTGAGAGAACATATTTCATTTGCCAGAGACATGTTAAACTATTTTCAAACATAAGAGAAAGAAACCAAGCAGTTTCTTGCAAGAAATACATCTAAAGCAAAATTTTTTTCTTTCAAGGACTCTTGAAATACTTTTCTGGATTCCCAGTTGATTATTTTGCTTGCATGGACCACCAAAAATTTTGTATGGACCCTGGTTGAAACCCACTGGACTAAAGTGTTCAAGGCTGTGTACCAGCATGGCTGTGGTCCAACGACTGAAACAAGCAAAAGATAAAAAGATAGAAAGTTAAGAAATAGACTTTTAAAATATTTACTTCTACATTGTATTTTGATTGGTTTGGTCTCTGATTATCATTAAACTTTTAGAATTTAATTTGGCCACATCTGGTCATAATATTCTTCCTGTATTATCTTCAATCTGGCTAGATCTGGCCTATTACACATACCCTACAACGTCATTCTATAAATAAACCATCACATCATTGAAATCTCCAAGCTACAAAGTATTTGGCACTCTGGATCAACTGGAACCTTCATCGTCATAACCAACAATCAACAGAACAGCCTGCTTGTGAAATTAACATGCATGTGGCTGAGCACTCCACAGACGGATGTACTCTTAACATAGTTCTCAGGGAGATTCAGTGTGGCACAAAGTGTGACAAGGCTAGCCCTATGAAATATATGTACAACTCACTTTTGTCAGCTGAGTGTACTGGAGCAATGTGAAATAAAGCATCTTGCTCAAGGACACAATGCATCACTGGAAATCGAACTCATGACCTTGCAGTGATGAGCTAAATACCCTAAACCACTAAGCCATGCACCTTCACTAAAGCTTCAAGGTAATGCATGATTAATTCAAATCAATGTGAATCAAAAAGCATTACATTTGACAGAGAAAGCTGAAAGATTAAATGTTAAATTCCTATTCATACCAGAATAGAAAGAAATTGGTTTCAAATTTTGGCAGAAGGCTAGTAATATCAGGGGAAGGGGTAAATCAATCATATCAACCCCAGTGCCCAACTGGTACTTATTTTATCAACCCTGCAGATGAAAGGCAAAGTCAACCTTGGAGGAATTTGAAATCAGAACAGATAGGAATTAAGATCTTGTATTTCTAAACTAAGGAAATGTTTGTTTTTAATGAAAGGAAGGGTTAAAATGTAACAAGTAGAGGAGAAAATAAAGGTAAAAAACAAATTATATTAATGATGCATTTTACTGTGTTAATTATCATAATATTTAATTACTTGTTAAAGAGTTCTAAAAAAATTATTATGATTATGCTGCTCTTTTATCTTTTACTTGTTCCAATCATTGGACTAAGGCCATGCTGGGGCACCACTCGAAGAGTTTAGTCAAATAAATTAACCTCGGTAAATCTGCTACTTATTCTGTTGGTCTCTTTAGTCAAACTTTCAAGTTATGGGTTTGTAAACAAACCAACACCAGTTGTTAAGCAGTGGTGGTGTGGTGAAGGTACAAACTCAGGCACACACACACACTTATATAATGGGCTTCCATACAATTTCTGTCTATCATATTTATTCACAAAGTATTAGTTGGCCCAGGGCTCTAGTTGAAGATATTTGCCCAAGGTGCTGTGCAATAGGCCTGAACCTAAAACCAAGCAGTTGCAATGTTGAGCTTCTGAACCACACAGCCATGTCTACACCTATTTAAAAGACATTTTGTTTTTGTTAATTAATTCATGTTGATTTCTGTAGTAATTATTTTTTGTGTTTTTACAGAAAGGGATATGAATTTGGTGTACCTACGTTCAAGGAAGAATGATGTGAAGAAGAAGAAAAAGAAATATTATTTACTTTCAAGAGATGCTGGTAATGTGATACTTCCACTGCCAGGCGTTGGTGGGATCTCTGAGAACATACTGCGCTGACTTAGACTTAATGGGGACGGATAATCTACCAGGGAACCAGCACTTCCAACTGGAAAACCTGCAATGACATAAATCGTAGACATTATAATAACAATAATGGTTTCAAATTTTGGCACAAGGCCAGCAAATTTAGGGAGGACATCAACCCCAGTGCTCAACTGGTACTTATTTCATCAACCCCAAAAGGTTGAAAAGCAAATTTGACATTGGCGGGATTTTGACACGGGACATAAAGACAGATGAAATGCCACTAAACATTTTGCCTGATATGCTAAGAACTCTGCCAGCTCACTGCCTTGTTTAAAAAGTGGCCAGCAAGCTACTATGGAGAATAAAACCCTGCACCTCACTAATTCCAGCTAAGTGCTCTGTACCATTAAGCATAGTGACCCTTGACAAAGAAATAATGTTAATAACAATAATGATAATAATAAGATACAACCCTCTTAAGTACAAAATAACCTGGCTATGGAAAATGAAGAAGGTGAAAATAGTGCCAATTATAGTTGGGTCCTTGGGAACAGTATCAGAAGGTATCAAGAGAAATATAAAGGAAATCGGAATAGGGTGCCCAGTAGAACTGTTACAAAAGGTTTGCCTCCTTGGCACAGCCAGAATAATCAGGAAAGTACTAGGGAGTTGAAAAGAATGGATAGCATGGTACCGTAGGCTGCAGGTAGCAAGCCCACTACACATGCAAGACTCCAGGAGCTCCAACAAAATCTATGATAAAGAGAAATAATAATAAATGTCCTGATGCAGTATTAGGCAGTGGATCTCATGGCTTTTGATCTTAACTGATTGGAAGTGTTATCACATACATCCTTTGTCTTGGTATAAAAGTTGGGCTACAACAAATATTCTGCTCAATACCACAGATTTGCTTGATCTTAACTAGTTGAGCATGTCCCTTAATGGCTGATGATATGTGCATCTCTGATCATGAGCAAAAGTAGTGGGGGAGCATCACAGCCATGTGTTGAGAAGAATTGTTTGGGGTTTGAATAATTTGCCTCTGGAAACATGGGTGTTTCATTCTCATCATTCTTAAACAAACCTTATTCAGGGACCTTTTGAACAGGATGAGCTACTCGACCTGCTGCAAGGTCATGCACTGTTTATCTTGATATGAGATCACCATGTCGTGCACATATAGTTCTGATGTATTATCTATTTATTGCCCACAAGGGGCTAAACATAGAAGGGACAAACAAAGACAGACAAAGGGATTAAGTCGATTACATCGACCCCAGTGCATAACTGGTACTTAATTTATCGACCACGAAAGGATGAAAGGGAAAGTCGACCTTGGCGTAATTTGAACTCAGAACGTGACGGCAGACGAAATACCATTAAGCATTTTGCCCAGCGTGCTAACGTTTCTGCCAGCTCGCCACCTTATAGTTGTGATGTATGTGCCTGGTGTACCCTTATCAGATGGGTAATCATGATGGGTATATTGAGCTTTCGTATATTTGTACTCCAGTGTCACTTTGATGGCATGCACTGCTCTCTCACTCAATAATAATAATTGAATGATATCTGAGAAATGTAGGTTTGTCAGAGCAGCTAAATGGTATGAGCAGAAACCTGAACAAGTGTTTGAGAATGACAAATTTAAGCTTTTGTGAGATTTTACCATTCATTGTGATAGAATGATTGAGATAAGAAGGCCAAACATTGTGGTTGTCAACAAGAAAGTAAAAGAGGCCCAAATTATCGATATCTCTATCTCAGGAGACAGCAGACTGAAAAATAAAGAGCATGATAAAGATGGAGAAGTATGAACCACTGAAGGAGGAGGTTGGAAATTGTGGGGAAGAAGAAGGCTTTAATGATTCCATTAGTGATTGGAGCATTTGGGATGCAATTTAGAAAGCTTTG
The DNA here is from genome assembly GCF_046866305.1 of Octopus bimaculoides. Classification (NCBI taxonomy): domain Eukaryota; kingdom Metazoa; phylum Mollusca; class Cephalopoda; order Octopoda; family Octopodidae; genus Octopus; species Octopus bimaculoides. The sequence continues at coordinate 13,995,156 of NC_142943.1, forward strand.
AGGATTGTGAAAATAAAAGAGAAATTGATGGCAAGGTAACAGGTCATGCAGAAGACAGCACGTCTAGGTACAGCAAGGATTTTAAAGAAAGTCTTGTCTTTGTAAGGCACAGGTTCTTATTGATGTAATGTACAATATTCACATTTATAAAGGTTTTCCAGCATTTATCAGTAGTGTATTGTGGGAAGCTAGAATCAAACCTAGCAGTAATTAAATTTCAAACAGAAAAGATTAATGTTACTTGAGATGTAGGAATAAAGTTTGTTCATCATTATTCAAAAATTCCTTTTTACTATAAGCTGAATTTCAGCAATGGAAAACTTGACATTGTAAAGGCTAGTTGCTTGTGCTTCAAAGGGGTTCACTCTGGCTTGCTTTTGATGAGAGATGAAGATATACATTCTCTAGTGGCTTTCTCAGTCTCTGCTATGATTCTGGTGGGTTTTCACTTTTATACAATGGAAAGCATAGTGATGACGTACTATGATATAGTATGATATTCCTAGAAGCTGATTGGTCGGTAATCAGGGTGCATTATCTGACTCAAGTGTGGACTGGACCCAGATATCAAGGTTGTGAGGTTTTGCTTCCAGGTCTCACTACAGACAGAGTGGATTCCAAATTTGCTGCTCGTGTTTCAGCTGGTAGAGGGACAACAACAACAACAACAACAACAGCAGCAACAGCAGTAGGTTACAATCAGGAGTGCTGAGTGTGCTACTTCTAAATGTCTACTATTACACTGATACCAACTATTTACTCAAGCAGATTGAGTGTAGCTATTCAGTGACCATAACAATACTAACAACAACAAAAGCAAGAAGAAGATTAAAAAAATCCTCTGCAAAGGTGAGTAATCAAAGGAAACTATATGATTGTTTGATCTACTAGAAATAGCAACCAAGTCTCTTTCAAATCATACTCTACTATTACACTGATACCAACTATTTACTCAAGCAGATTGAGTGTAGCTATTCAGTGACCATAACAATACTAACAACAACAAAAGCAAGAAGAAGATTAAAAAAATCCTCTGCAAAGGTGAGTAATCAAAGGAAACTATATGATTGTTTGATCTACTAGAAATAGCAACCAAGTCTCTTTCAAATCATACTCTACTATTACACTGATACCAACTATTTACTCAAGCAGATTGAGTGTAGCTATTCAGTGACCATAACAATACTAACAACAACAAAAGCAAGAAGAAGATTAAAAAAATCCTCTGCAAAGGTGAGTAATCAAAGGAAACTATATGATTGTTTGATCTACTAGAAATAGCAACCAAGTCTCTTTCAAATCATATTCTACTATTTTTTTTTTTTAAGCTAAAGGATATATTGGATAATTTAGTCCATGATGCATTATATCTGGAAGAAATATGGATGAGACTCACAGCTGGAACACCTTTGAATCACAGGAATGCTTGATCATGGTTAACAACAATAACAAAACTAACAACACCAAATAATTTTACCTGGTAACAAGGCAGGGCTACATCTTCGAGAGGCCAGTTGGTTGTGGTACAAATTCCTCTGTAACTGCTCCCAATGTAACCGAGATGTAAAGTGTGGCACAGCATCTGCGTTTATTGGACTTCGCATACTCAATATGGAGACTTCCGGGTGGGAGGGACTACTGGATAATCTGTGGAATGGGGTGGAAAATCAATTGGTGTGAATTAGCAGTCGATTTGATGAGAGTTTATTTGAATTATGTTTGAAGAAAGAAGAAAGTAGGAGGAAGCAGAAGAGGAAGGAGAAGGGGAGGAGGAGAAAGAAGAGGAGGAAAAGAAAATGAAGAAAAAGATAGAATGAGCAACAAAGGGTAGAAGATATTCAAAAGAACAGATAGCATGGTACCGTAGGCTGCAGGTAGCAAGCCTGCTACACATGCAAGACTCCAGGAGTTCCAACAAAACCTGAAGAAAAATAACAATAGTAATAATAATAATAATAATAATAATAATAATAATAATAATAATAATAATAATAATTTTGGCACAAGGCCAGCAATTTAGGGAAGGAGGAAAGTTGATAACATTGACCCCCAGCTCTCAACTAGTACTTATTTTATCAACCCTGAAGGGATGAAAGGCAAAGTAGAACTTGGTAGAATTTGAACTCAGAACACAAAGACAGGCAAAATGCGACTAAACATTTTGTCTGGCATGTTAATGATTCTACCAGCTCACTCACTGTCTTACATAATAATTCTTTCCGTTATAGGTACAAGGCCTGAAATCTTTGGTGGGGAAAGGGTTAAATTGATTATTATAACCTCAGTGCTTATCTGGTATTTATTTTATTGACCCCAAAAGGTTGAAAGGTAAAGTCAACCTCAGTGGAATTCACAAGTGGGCGACAATTCTTTCCTCACCAAGTAGAGATTCAAAAAGTTGATGAGGGCTTGGCAGAAGATTAAATTGTCTGTCCTCTATCCTTTTAATCTTGTCCACTATGCAATTTCTTTTACTGTAGTTACAAGATAAAGGGAAACTGCCTCCCTTTTTTGGCCCAAAGGCTGGCAGTGGAGCAATCCGCACAATGAACTTGGCAGATAGCCAACAACAGCTGTCAACATAATTTTACAAGCCAGCAATTTTCAGACAATGAATGAGTGCATACAGAATGGTTTTTAATGTTTTCTGTGCATCACATACTAACCACTTGACAGCAGTGTGTCACTTTATTGTGTATTTGAGGTACATTTTGTTCTCTGCGGAGGTACTATTTGTTCTCTGTATACCATTCTCCTGTTTGAACAACTTTCAGGAAAATTGTAAGATCAACTAGAAATGTTATCTATGACAGTCCAGCGTCCTAAGCATGATGAAGTTCAACTGTTCTAAGTTAAATGCTATAAAACTTGGGTCAACACTTGTTATTATGCAAACCCACAGAAGCAATTTGCAATACATTTTCTTTTTTTTAATGATTAAGAAAAGATCTGGAAGTGTGGCCTTACCCAGGTGTTGGATGATGAAATGCTGTTGGTGGAGGTGGTGGCCAATGGTATCGTCCTTCTAAAGTGTGAGTATTCAAGGGCAACGACTGGTTGATGGGAAGACTTGCGTAAGGAAAAGGAATACCTGAAACAAAGCAGAAAATCAAGGAGACATTAATGATTTATATTTCCCCCACCCACCAAGTTTGCATTTGTGAGTCACAAAGCTGCTGGTGTATACAACTTGGAAGGAATAAACAGAAGACTTTTTTTTTGCTCCAAACATTGATTTATTAGCTATCTTCAACTATGTACATCAGCAAAAGCTGTACACATGCACACAAATACATGTGTATCCTCTTTCAAGCAAAATAGTCACCATGAGGGGCAAAATTCTTGGGATAGACTCAACACCAATTAGCAAGCAATTCTATTTTATTGTACCATCCACAGTGTACAAAGAGCTTCAATGTAGTTTCTATCTACCAAATTTCATTCACAAGATATTACACTGTGTAACAATCTTTTTTTTTTTTTTGTCTTGGTCAGTAAGTGTTATTACCTATTTGCTTCTATCTAGAAATCAAAGGAAATCACTACTATTCCCTTCAAACTGCTTCATAGTCATGTAATCTAGGGCTCCTTCCCATTACATGGCACTGTGGGCAGATGTCTTATATTATGGTTTGGGACTAACTAATGTTTTGTGAGTGGAATTTATAGACAAATACTGCAAGAAGCCTATCAAAGGCAGACAGGTTGTAGGAGTGAGTGTGTGTGTGTGTGTGTGTGTGTGTGTGCATACATTCGTACCCTTATTTTTTTCATCTTTTTCTATTATCTGTTTCAGTCATTAGACTACGGCCATGCTGGGGCACTGCCTTTAAGAACTTTTAGTTGAATGAATCAACCCCAGTACTTTTTTGTTAAAACCTGGTACTTATTTTATCAGTCTCCTTTTGCCAAACTAAGTTATAGGGATGTAAACAAACCAACACAGGTTGTCATGTGGTGGTAGGGGACAAACACAGACACAAAGAGACACACACACACTACAGGCTTCTTTCAGTTTCCATATACCAAATCCACTTACAAGGCTTTGGTTGGCATGAGGCTATAGTAGAAGACACTTGGCCAAGGTGCGACATAGTGGGACTGAACCCGGAACCATGTGGTTGGGAAGCAAGCTTCTTACCAAAAAGCCACACCTGTACCTAATACTCATTTTTGTGTGAACGTATGTATATGTGTGTCTACTTACATGTAAAAAAAACTAAGGATGAAAAAAAATGCCAACCCCCGAATCTCACACAGGTAAAAAGAAAAAGACACAGAAAGAGTGGTTGTAAGAATACAAACCATATGGAGAAGATTCCAGCAGACCATTCCTTGGATCCAGGAACTGGTGGTGAGGTGGTATTCCACCAAAGAAATGTTGAATTCTTGGGTCAACATTGTGTGGTGGGAAAGGAGTTGGACCAACCCCTCGATCAACAGTTTCAACTCTGCTGCTACTTTGTTCTTTAGAAGGCTCTGTAGTACTTGGTTCCTCATCAACCCGGGACAAATGTCCACTTAGGGTACGGTTACAGGCTCCCCGCCTGTTCTTATGCGAACCTGAAAAGAAAGAAACAAAAGTTATGAATTTAAGAGAATTAAAGACAAGAAATGAAAATGGAAATAAAAATAGCATTTTTTTTTTTTCACTAGACTTAAAACACCATCACTATCAACATCATCATCATCATCGTTATATGGTACACATCTTTTGTTTCTGACAATGCAATTGACCAGAACCAATTTAAGCCACCCTCAGTGGTCATTGGACTTATCAAATGGTTTCTTTTATCCGAGTTTTCCCAGATTAGAGAAAAGACAAGGCTGGTAAGTCTATTAGGGGCAATCAGCTGCAGGGGTAGCCAAGAGAATTAACAATGCTGGACTCAAATACTTTAACATAATCCCCATTTCATTTGTAGGTTGGTTGGATGGATGTTCAATCCTTGTTGAGTTCATCCATTCTTGTGGACAGGTACATATATTTTTTTTAGTACTGCCAGGTTGTTCATTCAGTCTCCGTACACCAGAGTGAGACCCTAGAATGATGCTGCACAATTAGTCACTGATGGCCTGATTATGAAACATATACTATTGGTTTACATGATTATCAATAGCAGATTATTTTTAATCTCACCTAACAGATTACATTGTGTAATAAAATTTTAATTTTTTTTTTTTGTCTTTGTAAGTGTTATTTCCTATCTGCTTCTACCTAGAAACCAAAGGAAATTACTATTATTCCTTTCAAACTTTGCTTTTCTGACCTGGACATCAATGTTTTGAAACTGACCTATTTTCCTATTACATTTCAGACTGATTCAGCCCTGAGTTGCTGAAGCAGAAATATCGTTATAGCAAATATTCTGCTCAATACCACAGATTTGCTTGTCAGTTACTAGGCCTTAATCACTTCAGCATGTCCCTTGGCTGCTGACAATATGTGCATCTCTGATCATGAGCAGGAGTAGTGAAGGAGCATCAAAGCCATGTGTTGAGACGGATTCTTTAGGGTTTGAATAAATGTAAGAAAAGCAAAGTTTGAAGAAAATATTCGCCATTTTTCATACTTTCTAGGGTTAAGTGAGCAAGCAAATAGGAAATAATATTTGCTACCCAAGTAGAAAAATCGTGTTACACAGTGTTATTAATGTCATCACCATCACCACCAACACAATTACCAAAAGCATCAACCTGAAGGTTGCTCAACCTACAAGAAATAGGAGCTTCATCTCCCTCAAATCAAACCCTACCATTTTAAAAAAGAAAAGACTGCCAGGGTAAAAAAAAAATGAAAAGCTGGCTGGAACAACATTGATTTTAGGTTTGCTCAATCAGAGTTGACCTGGGGCTAAACAACATCATCATCACCATGATCAACAACAAAACATTCTCATCAACAATAACAATACAGCATCATGAACAATAACAGTAGCACATAACCCTTGTTAGCACCACGACCATCACTATTACCACAACAGCAACCACCACAAAAAACAACAAACCTACAAAGAAGCCTCTATATCAGTGGTTTCCAGCCTTTTGACTTCCAAGGACCCCTTTATTTAAATGAGTTTTTTCATGGGCCCCTTTTAATATGCTTGTATGTGTGTGTGTGTGTGTGTGTGTGTGTGTGTGTATGAAATTTTGAATTTAGTTCACAGATCCCCAGTACTGCCTTTGCAGACCACGAGGGGTCCATGGACAACAGTTTGAGAACCACTGCTCTATATGGTCACTTGACCAGTTAGAACTGTTAGAAATAGCAGCCAGATTTCCCTTCAAAAATAATCTAGCATCTTAAAAAAGGAAGGACACATTAATGTAGATCCAGATATCCATTATATCTAAAAATATGATCAGATGGTTATGGGCGGAATGTCTTTAATTACAGAGTTGTTCATTCAGAGATGACCTAGGACTGAACAATAACAATAACAACAGCAATAACAATCTTCACACTCAGAAATTTCATCATCATCATCATCATCATCACCACCACCACCAGCCAATGACAGAGCTTCTACATAATCGCAATGTAGTCTCTAATATGCAAACAGACAGATTGGTCATGGCTGGAATATTTTACGTCACAGGGCTGACCTATAGTCAAACATCAAAGATAACAAAAATGCATGCCAATGATCTACTTGGTTGTTCAGCCTATAGGAAATAAGCTATTAGAAATGACAGTTAAATCTCCCTCAAATCACAGTCTGCCAACAAAAAGACACATTAAGTAACACAGTTCTTATATAGGCCTGAAAAGATAGTATGGTTCTATCACTAAAATGATTTTGATCATCAGTCTGCTCTTTGCTCAACCAGGGATGAACAAGGTGGAGTGGATTGGCCAAACAAACAACAACACAACAAAATTGATTTGCAAAACATAATCATGTTTTAAAAACAATGAAATTATTTTATCCAGTATAAAAGACAAAGACTGACTGATACCAGCAAAATTTGGACTTCGTACTGTGAGGGACTATATAGGAGAGCAGAAATCCCTGATGGTAACCTAATAAAGTTCCCTACCGCTTTCAGACATGTTTATGGAAAGAACATTATTTAGCATGCAGTAATGATTAAGCTGGTGCTTTTCAAACATTTTTAATTATTGACCATTTTGTTTCACTTACAATTTTTCAATGCTTCCTCCCTTGTTCAATGGACCCATCCAAATCAACCATTTTAAATATACATACATAAAGGCAATGGCACCTGTGCCCAGCGTCGCCTTTCTGGCACATGTGCCCGTGACATGTGTAAGGATTTTTGAGCGAGATCATTGCCAGTGCCCCTGGACTGGCTCTTGTGTGGGTGGCACATAAAATACACCATTTTGAGCGTGGCTGTTGCCAGTACTGCCTGACTGGCCTTCGTGCGGGTGACACGTAAAAGCACCCACTACACTCTCGGAGTGGTTGGCGTTAGGAAGGGCATCCAGCTGTAGAAACTCTGCCAAATCAGATTGTAAACCTGGTGTAGCCATCTGGTTCACCAGTCCTCAGTCAAATCGTCCAACCCATGCTAGCATGGAAAGCGGGCATTATACGATGATGATGATGATGATGATAATAATAATATCAAGCTTGAGTAATTTAATTTCTGGAACTAATCTGATGTTGGAGACTATTTACCTCAGCACCATTCAACTACGATATACTTTAATACAAGATACTAAAATACTGAATAGCTGTATTACTATAATGATAACTGGTGGTAGTCTTTCATAGTCCAATAAAGGCAGTTCTGCAATTTTTTGCTGAATGACCTGCACAAATAATCCGATTATAGTGATCAAATGTATGTGCTGTGCATTAGCTCACTCACTCCATCAAATCAACACTGCCTGAACAGGTGTACAGTATCCAACGTTTGAGGTGTTAAAGTGATCACAGAGCAATTTAAGATGAAATGTTTTACTCAAGAACACAACACACCACCTGGTCAGAAATTGAAATTACAATCTCATGATTATGAGTGCAACACTTTAACCACTAGGCCATGCACCTTCATATTCTTTTCTACTCTAGGAATAAGGCCTGAAATTTTTGGGGAGGGGGAGGGGCAATCAAGTAGATCTACCCCAGTATGCAACTGGTATTTAAATTATTGACTCCAGTATGCAACTGGTACTTAATTTATCGACTCTGAAAAGATGAAAGGCAAAGTCGACCTCAGCAGAATTTGAACTCAGAACATAAAGACAGACGAAATACCGCTAAGTATTTTGCCCATCTTGCTAACGTTTCTTATTTCTTTACTGCCCACAAGGGGCTACACACAGAGGGGACAAACAAGGACAGACAAAGGGATTAAGTTGATTATATCGACCCCAGTGCGTAACTGGTACTTATTAGAACTGGCATGCTAATGTTTCTGCGAACTTGCCACCTTCATATTACTATAATAATATCGACTACAATACTAGAATATTTGACACAATTATCATGTCCACCTTAGCTACTGACTAAAACTTTGGTTGGTGGTTTTGGCCAAACTTAGGTTATTATCATTATTTTTGTGATTGTGGTTAACATGCAGTTTATCATAATCATCATCATTATCATTTAATGTTTGCTTTCCATACTGATGTGGGTTGGACAGTTTGACAGGAATTGGCTCGGCAGAAGACTGCATCAGACTTCTGTGTCTGTTTTGACTGTTCTTATGGTTGAATGCCCTTCCTAACACCAACCATCCCACAGAGTGGACTGAGTGCTTTTTACATGGCATCAGCTCAGGCATGGTCAGTTTTGGCATGGCTTTTACAACTGGATGCCCTTCCAAATGCCAGCCACTTTACAGTGTGGACTGGATGCTTTTCATGTGGCACCAGCGTTGGGAAGGTCACCAAGTAACTTGCAAGACAAAGAACCTTTGAGAGAAGAGGGGGGGGGGCTTGTTTATCATAATATTGCATCTAAATTATTTCTGAAGTAACAAATAGTTGTGTTTAATAAAATTAAACACTTTTAAATTATTTTAAATTGCCCAAAAACATGGCTAAGAAAGAGGAATTATATGGATGCAAATTCTATTTCGTTTTCTCATTAATATAGCATGGAGAACAAAAAATTTCACATAGCATGCCCGTGCCTTTTATATAAAGGCACATGCATGGCTGTGTGATTAAAAAACTTGCTTTCCAACCATGTGGCACCTTGGGCAAGTATCTTCTACTATGACCCAAATTGATCAGTGCCTTGTGAGTAAACAAGGTTGAGAGAAACTATGTAGAAGCCTGCCATGTGTATGTGTGTATGTTTCTCTTTGTTCCTCCTCCACTGCTTTATGACTGGTGTTTGTTTACTCCTGTAACTCAGCAGTTTGACAAAAGAGACTGATATAATAAATATCAGACTTAAATATGAAAATAAGTTCATTGGTCACTTTGTTTATCTAAACCAGTGGTTCTCAACTGGGGTCCATATGATCCCAGGGGGGTGGTGTCCAGATAAAATTTTGGAGGTCCACACAAGCAAAATAGTAAACTGGGGATCTGTAGTAGTAGTATACTAAGGATACATAAAAAGTTCTGATTTAAATGTATTTATTGCAAGAGGCAGTTAGGCTTCTTTCTCTAATGCTTTACATAGTTCAACCTATGCAAGTTAATGTGTGAATAACAAAATAGGAATTTTGAAAAAAATTATCAATAAAACTAGTTTTTAAACATTGAATGGCTATGTGGGTCCACCAGAATAAAATAGGAATTAAAGGGGCCCATAAATAAAAATGGCAGAAAACCACTGATCTAAACCCTTCAAGGTGGAGCCCCAACATGAGAGTAAAAGAAAAATGTATATTAAACACACGCACATGCCGTGTGTGTGTGTGTGTGTGTGTGTGTGTGTGTTGGTGGAATTTTGTATTTGCCAATTTAAGAAGCTCTGGGCTGAAGTACGATAAGGACTTTGCTGATAAGGACTACTATGTCCTAAATATGTCCAGAGTTGTCACTGTAATGCCAAAGTTCAAACTCATCCCCCACCACCATTTCATTTTATTTTTAGATTTCAAATAAGTTAAATACCAAGAGTTATCTACCCTGCCTTTCTTGTCTCTCATAAGCTGATATTTTCCTTATCACTGTGAATGTAATTTTAATCAACTAAAACATGAATACCTCACTCCATCACATTACTATATGGTTTGGTAAAGTCTATATTTCTAATATCTACTTTTTGAGTTCTTGCAACAAAACCTGTTCAAAGACTAGGGAACTTGAGAACAAGTCTCCTTAATTTCCTGTAATTAATAAGCCAAACCCACTATATGTCCCCTATTCCCGTTTTTTTAAACAGCAGGGAAGATTTAAACAGTCCCTGTTCCCAGAGAAAAAAAAGACCATTTGGTGACCATCTGTTAATCAAATCTTCTACTGCTTACTCCTTCTGCACTACACGTGTAATGGTTTAAAAGTTTATAGAAACTACTACTACTACTGTAAAGAGCTATTGTTTACTGCTGTTCCTGTTACTATGTCTAACACCACTACAGACTCCAATTGCAAATTGTGTTAAAGGATTAACCCTTTCACAGAAAATTTCTTATTTCCAAGAATAATACTTCCTCAGTTCCAGCCTAGACAAAAAATCAGTTAGCAATTAATCTACCCAAATGATATGTTTAATTAGTCATATCCAACCCAAACATTCTACCTGTTTTATGTTCCCTTCAGCAAGATCTGGCCTCTCACACCTACCCTATAATGTCATTCTCAAAATAAATGTTCAACCCAGCATGATAGTATATAACTGTTGCCCAAGGTGCCACAGTTGGATTGAACCTGCAATCATGTGTTTGGGAAGTCAGCTTAAACATAAGGCTACACCTGTAGTGATTTAATCACTGTATAAAGCATGCCTAATGTCAAGATTAATTCTTATTATAATGGTGATTATGCAACAATATTGTATGTAAGCTAAAAGCTCAATCACCCCTAAATCAAATTATAGAAAAGGATCTTTTCACTTTCATTGGCAGATCGAGAAATTAAGTTTTTGTAAATAAACACTTTCAAACCTTGGACACTGGTAGAATGTGTCATATAAAACATCTTTTACTCTTAGTGTTGTTGAGAAAAGTTTCTATTTACGAAGTTATTTCGTGTTAAAGTTGTCATATTTCGGTAATTTCAACCAATCAATGACGTGTATTCAGCTGAATAAAATTACTGCTGTTGTTTGTCAACAACAACTTCCAGCAGTGTATAGTTTGTTTGTCACTGTTACTTATGACATATTTCATCTCAGTTACGTTTGTATGAATAAACGAGTGTATCTGAAGTACGTTTATTTCATGACACCACCATAATTGTTCATGCATTTCTACTGTTTTTAGGGGTATTTTTTCCTGTTTTTCAGCTACTATTTTCGGAAAGACTTCCTCCCCGCCCCATTTTCTTGCAAATTACTGGTTTTTTTTAATTTCTTCCCCCCCCCCCCAAAACCCCCCAGCTTTTTGAATACGGAGATTCTGGAAAATTGCCAAAAATCGGAATTTTGAAACTTTTTGGCCCTCTTACCCCTCCCCCTCCAATTTCTTCAATTTTCACTTTTTTCCATGACCTTAATCCTAAAACCCCAACCCTAACCCTATACCTAAAGCTAAAACCAGTACAAATGCACGAATGATGTCATAAATAACAGTGACAAACGAAATATACACCGCCGGAAGTTGTTGTTCACAAACAACAGCAGTAATTATTCAGCTGAATATACGTCATTGATTGGTTGAAATTATCGAAATACAACAACTTTAACACGAAATAACTTCGTAAATAGAAACTTTTCTCAACAACACTAAGAGTAAAAGATGTTTTATATGACACATTCTACCAGTGTCCAAAGTTTGAAAGTGTTTAGTTACAAAAACTTAATTTCTCAATCTGCCGATGAAAGTGAAAAGAACCAAAATTTATACATTTCAAGAACAAAAAGAAAACTATCAAGATATCAAAACCTGGGGTTGAAATAGGGACCTTTAGGATCTTCTACTACTCTCACCTCAATTTATTTTGGCTACGAGCAAATGGTTTTGTAATTTGAACAAATATATTTAGTGTCATTAAAGTAAAAATATTTTGCAGAGATTCACCAACCAAAATTTTGTTAATTGGTAGAGAAAAATCTCATTCCAAATTAGAAGGTCATCAGAAATGTAATAAATAGGTTGCTTTTATACAATTTTACACGTTTTATTTACGTTTTAGATATGTCTGAAATCCACATATTTAAATAAATAATAGAATTATTGTCACTTATCTTTTTTTGTTTTATTTGATTGTCAGTCAATGTGCAGCCATGCTGGAGCACCACATTAAAGAGTCTTGGTTGAATCAGTTGACCTAAGTATTTAATTTATTTTTTAAGCATGGTGCTTATTCTATTAGTGTCCTATGTCAAACTGCTAAGTCATGGAAATGTAAACAAACCAACACCAGTTGTCAAGCAATGGTGGGGGATAAACACAAAAGCACACTCACATAGGTATATATATATATATATATATATATATATATATATATATATATATATATATATATTTAGAGAGAATGAGATAAATCCAAGTGTGTGAGGAGTTTTCAGAACATTTGTAATGAAATAGTCTTCCAGCTGTTTCTGGAACATGTGGATATCCCTTCATCAGAGACGGTGTGAGAAAATATTTGAGTTCGAATTATTGTGGAAAAGATAGGGAATATAGAAGGAAATAAAAGAATGGAAGTAGAAATAAGACATATGTATATATATATATACGCAATGGGCTTCTTTAAGTTTCTTTTCACCAAATACACTCACAAGACTTTGGTTGTCCCAGAGCTATAGAAGAAAACACTTGCTCAAGATACCACACAACATGACTGAACCTAGAACCAAGTGGTTGGGAAGCAAATTTCTTACTACACTATCATCAGATATGCCTGGAGATGGTAAACACACAACAATCCCTTTTGTCACTAAACCTACTGAAAATAGCAGCTAAAACTCTCACAAAATCGGGTCCTTAAAAAACAGAAATGGCTATACTGAACAATATTGTTCACAGTATATAAATAGTGGGGTTTTCATGACTGAAATCCCTTTTACCAAAGTATTTCAAGTATGACTAATGTAAGATTACACGGCAGGGCAGCTTCTGCATAGGAGCATGATCCAGTACAGGGCCTAGATGGATCTTCTTCAACACAGTGCATTGCTACTTATGTACCTTTTTCATCTCCTTCGTGAGGTACATAAATAAGATCAGTTTTCATCCTTCTGACCATATCTGCCTTGGATAGTTTGCTTACAACTGGATCTCTTGGAACATATTTATCTGTCATCATAGACACACACACACATCATATATATATATATATATATATATATATATATATATATATATAGATATATATATAAATATATATATAAATTACTATAGTCCAGTCAAATTAATAAGTTCATTCATATTCCAGACTTCTCTGTTTTCTTTGAATTTTTAGACTTCTTTCTCCTATATCAAAAATAATGGCAATTTCCATAGCAACAACTGGAATTTCAGAGGTGTAAAGTACTATTATTGAAGAAGAACCAATGATAAACACTAATACATATACACATCTAAAATTTCCAGTATCGTTAATCAATATTAGTGCAAAACTGGTGTACACTTGGATAATTTATCCCTAGGAAAGAACAACTTTCTATACAGACTATATGTATATATATATATATATTTATGTATGCACACACGCACATATATATATATATATCAGATATTATATACAACTGCATACATTATACACACGAGTGCTGCATGGCTGTGTGGTAAGACGTTTGCTTCCCAACCACATGCTTCCAGGTGCAGTCTCACTGTGTGGCACTTTGGGCAAGTGTCTTAGACTTATAGCACCAGGCTGACTAAAAGCCTTGTAAGTGGATCTGGTAGGCAGTAACTGAAAGAAGCCCCCAGCATATATATATATATAGCCAATTCAAATAAAAGAGTAAAAGTTAACAGACAAGAGTATGTGCACAAGAAATGTATTAGCTTGATGCATGGTGAAAAGAGAGCTTGACATTTCAAGCATAGCTCTTCGTCAGAAAGGAGAAAGGGAAAAGTTCAAAGAAGGAAAAGAAGTCACAACAGCACGCATAATTGTGTGTGTGTGTGTCTGAGTGTGCACGCACATGTATGTTTGTCCCCATGGTGTTTGTTTGTTTATGTCTCTATTACTTTCCGGTTTGGCAAAAGAGACCAACAGAACAGGTACTGAGATTTAAAAAAAAAAGTTGTGCAGTTGATTTGTTCTCTTTTACTCTTTTTTTTTTACTCTTTTACTTGTTTCAGTCATTTGACTGTGGCCATGCTGGAGCACCGCCTTTAGTCGAGCAAATCGACCCTGAGACTTATTCTTTATAAGACTAGTACTTATTCTATCGGTCTCTTTTGCTGAACCGCTAAGTGACGGGGACATAAACAAACCAGCATCGTTTGTCAAGCAATGCTAGGGGGGCAAACACAGACACACAAACACACACACATATATATATATATACATATATACGACAGGCTTCTTTGAGTTTCTATCTACCAAATCCTCTCACAAGGCTTTGGTCGGCCCGAGGCTATAGTAGAAGACACTTGCCCAAGATGCCACGCAGTGGGACTGAACCTAGAACCATGTGGTTGGTAAGCAAACTACTTACCACACGGCCACTCCTGCGCCTAATAAAAAGCCTTCAAGAGAGTACCCCAGCATGGCCTCGGTCTAACGACTGAAACAAATGGAAGGTAGAAGACATACACACATGCACGTATGTACGTACATACACACATACATACATACGTGCACATACATACATACACACATAAAAATACACACACACACTCATATGCACACATGCGGTTTATCCTTGTCATAATGACTAGCAGAAAACATCCTGGAGGGTCGTCTTTCTGCTGGTAAACAAAATTTTTACTAAAATTTTGTAACGTAATCTTTAGGCTTGATTGTTAATTTGTACATTCTCATTTCTTTCTCTCTTTCTCATTTAGTCAACCAAACAGTCAATCAAATTTGTATGAAATACTTAGTGTAATATATGGTATACTCTGTGCTACAAGCATGGTATTTTTTCTTTAAATAAATTTTTTGTTTTTAGTTGTGTGGCCTAATTTATAATGAGCAAAATCTTTCGAGATCTGCCACAAGAAAAAAAGGCTATCTGTGCCTGATGTGGAACATGTGTATCTGTGATCAAATGTATAAGAGTTGAAAACTAATGAAACAGATTGGACCCACCATAAATATGAGGTGGGAAAGGGCTAGATATGGTTTCAAGGAAGACAGGAAGTTGAGTCAGCATGGAAGTGTTCTTAGACTGCGATGCCCCTACAATTCTCTCTCCCTCTCTCTCTCTAGAATAGCAAGAAATTCTGAGAAGTATACATATATAGATTTATATATCATCATCTATCTCTCTCTCTCATGTATGTATGTATATATATATATATATATATATATATATATGTGTGTGTGTGTATATATCTTTTACTTGTTTCAGTCAGTTAACTGTGGCTGTGCTGGGTCACCACCTTGGGGAATATTTTAGTTGAATGTATCGACCCCCCACCCAGTACATGTTTTTTAAAAGCTCCGTACTTATTCTGTCGGTCTCTCTTTGCTGAACCACTAAGTTACAGGGATGTAAACACACCAGCACCAGTTGTAATGTGGTGGTGGGGGGACAAACACAGACGCAACAACACACAGACATATATATATATATATATATATTCATCATCATCATCATCATCATAATCGTCGTTTAACGCCTGCTTTCCATGCTGGCATGGGTTGGTCTGATTTGGCAAAGTTTCTGCAGCTAGGTGCTCTTCCTAACGCCAACCACTTCAAGAGTGTAGTGAGTGCTTTTACATGCCACTGGCACATGGGCCTGTCAGGTGGTTCCATATATATATATATATATATATATATATATATATATATATATATATATATACATAACAGACTTCCTTCAGTTTCTCTATATCAAATCCACTCACAATACCTTGGTCAGCCCAAGGCTATAGCAGAATACACTTGCCCAAGGTGCCATGCAGTAGAACTTAACCTTGTGGTTGGGAAGCAAGCTTCTTACTACAGAGCCATATATATAGGTATATGCACAAAGCTATATATATATATATATATATATATATGTATATGCACAAAGCTATATATATATATTTATATATATATATGTATATGCACCTATATATATATATATATATATATTCTTTTACTTGTTTCAGTCATTTGACTGCGGCCATATTTATGTCAATATGGAGCAAATAATTCAGGAGAAAATATTTACGAAGATATTGTTGACTCTATTATTATCTAGTGTAACAATTAAAAATGATAATAACAGAATCAATAATATAAGCGATGCAGGCCCAAAAGGTATTAAATAGCTGAATGATTAAAATTAACCAAAGGACATACTAAGTATGTCTACCTGCTGGAAATAACGGTCTTATTTAAATTGCCAAAAATTTAAACCAGCGATTTGAATAACAGTTTTGACTGTTATTTCCAGCAGATAGTCATACTCAGTATGTCCTTTGTTTAATTTTATATATATTCATGAATATTTAGCAGAAGCAACAGAGTGACTGAAGCTCTGGTAACTGTGTTACCTCTGCTAAATATTAATAAAGATAAACACATACTCATATTTTTAGTTCTACTATTCCTGTTTGCACCACAATACTTATATATATATATATATATATATATATATATATATATATATCATCATCATCATCATCATCATCATCGTTTAACGTCCGCTTTCCATGCTAGCATGGGTTGGACGATTTGACTGAGGACTGGTGAACCAGATGGCTACACCAGGCTCCAATCTGATTTGGCAGAGTTTCTACAGCTGAATGCCCTTCCTAACGCCAACCACTCAGAGAGTGTAGTGGGTGCTTTTTACGTGCCACCGGCACGAAGGCCAGTCAGGCGGTACTGGCAACGGCCATTATACATATATATAAATATATATGCTCTGAGAAACATATGTATGTATTGTTTTAAGATTTCAGCCAATGGATCTTGTGTAGGCTAGGACATAGTTTTGAGAAGTACAAATAGTTATGGATCTCAGTATTTGACAGATACTTATTTTATCAGCCCATGAAGGATAAAAAACACAATTGTTCTATGTAAGATTTGAACTGAGAACAGAAAGATTGTAACCAAATATTGCAGAAATTTAGTCTGACACTGTGTTTGGGTGAACAAACCACAGACAATAGAGTACTTGAAGCACGTATAAAAGTTTATTCATTAATTTAAGGTGGTAGCAGTGAAGTCACCATAACAAACATGTGAAATACATACATACATATAGTCAATCCAAACAAGAACAAGCAAGAAAAAGCAACAACACGAGGACATGGTACAAGTACTGTGGTATTGGACACTCAGGAAAGGAAAGAGCCCAGAACCATGTCATTGGGAACCAAACGTTTACCACATTGTCCTACCTCTACCTGTATGTGTGTGTGTGTGTATATATATATACATATACATATATATATATATATATATATATATATATATATATATATCGCCTTACTGGTGGCATGTAAAAAGCACCAACCGATCATGACAGACACCAGTAACCCCGACATGAAAAACGGACGTTAATCGATGAGGATGATATATATATATATATATATATATATATATATATATATATATATATATATATATCCATTATCATACTAATTGTGCTTGAGGATTATGTTACTAAGAGTAGCCATGTCTGTGGAATACTCAGTCACTTACACACTAATTCAATATGCAGGAACTTTAGTTGATCAGAAAATTGGATATTTTATACGGAGATCCACATATTACATGTCTATGTATGAGTATATGCATGAATGCAAATGTAAATGAATATATAAACGAGTGTGTGTGTGTGTGTGTGTGTGTGTGTATTTAAACTTATCAAGAATTACTAGATTCTGCTGTTCCACTAGTAACACTATTCCCTTCTTATCATTTTAACCTTTATATATCATTCCCGCTCTTTCTTCTTCATACACTGCCTTTCTCTCTCTCAAACATTCACACACACACACACACACTTTATAAACAAACAGGTAAAGAAAAAAAGTGTCTAAAGAAACTATGGGGGTTTCTGCAGTCAGCAAAAATTTTATAGTGACATTTAAAATTCATGAATTTGGAGTAGTTTGTATGCCCAGAGGGAAAAGAAATAGTTTGCTATTTTGTTGTTCTGGGGCTTTCTCTTCATCTGAGAGAGAGAGACGACTATCAGAGATCCAGGCAGACACTTTATCTCGCATATGGCCTGTTAAATCTAAACATGTGTGTGTCCCCTATAGGATATTGCCTTAAGGTTAACAAACACACATACATATATATATATATATATCATAGGTGAGGCATGGCTGTGTGATAAAGAAGCTTGCTTTGCAACCATGTAGTTTGGGGTTCAGTCCCACTGTGTGGCACCTTGAGCAAGTGTCTTCTACAACAGCCTTGGACTGACCAATACCTCATGACTGCTTTTAACAGATGGAAAAAGTGTGTGAAAGCTCGTCACACTCACACACACACACACACAATATATATATATATATATATATATATATATATATATATATATATATATATATATATATATATACACATATCTCCAAAATTTATAAGGAGTGGAATAGGTAGAATATAGGCTAATATGTAACCTTTATTCTGCCTATTCGACACCTTACAAATATTGAATTTTCAATCACATTCTTAGTAGTGTTAGTTGCTAACTGTGAGTTGTATGGAAGCAATCAACATATGTAAATTCCTCGTAACTTTTATATAGGAAAAAAGATGTAAGATGCAATGTTAATAAATATTCATTTTATTGTATACTGTCTACTATGCGTTCTCTATAGTGACCACCTATTGCTTCAAGCTTACTAACTTCCTACACTTGGATCAAACTTACCCGCATGTGTGTGTGTGTGTGTGCGTGCGCATGCATGTGCACACAGACACGTGTGTGTGTGTGTGTGTGCGCATGCATGCATGCATTTGTCCCCACCATTGTGCTTGTGTCTACCACTGCTTCACAATCGATGTTGGTTTGTTTCAGCAAAAGAGATTGATTGAATAATTTACCAGACATAAAAGAAAAAATTTTAAAAGTCCTGAGTGGATTTGTTTGGTTAAATCCTACAAGGTGTTGCGCTACATGGATGTGGTCCAATGACTGAAACAAGTAAATGATAGAAGATATTACCAACGTGCCGGTGGCACGTTTAGAAAATCATTCGAGCGAGGTCATTGCCAGTGCCGTTGGATTGGCTCCTGTGCAGGTGGCACGCAAAAACACCATTTTGGGTGTGGCCGTTGCCAGTACCGTGTGACTGGCCCTCATGCCGGTGGCATGTAAATGCACCCACTACAGTCTCAGAGTGGTTGGCGCTAGGAAGGGCATCCAACTGTAGAAACTCTGCCAGATCGGATTGGAGCCTGGTGCACCCATCCGGTTCACCAGTCCTCAGTCAAATTGTCCAACCCACAACCCATGCTAGCATGGAAAGCGGATGTTAAACGAAACGACGAATGACGACCCTCATCTGGACCATAATTATTATTATTACTAGCGGGCCCCATGCCATCAAAAATGATGGCTAACTGTAGAATCTTATCTATAAATATGGATGGCAAGTCAAATTAATACACTTGATAATATTATCTAGTGGTTATCTTTTGAGATGTCACATCGATCATTGTTTGTTACTGAAAGAACGCTGGTTCACACATACATTCACATATTTCCTTTGTACCCACACATACATATATTCACACAGAGTTGAAGCACTGTTTGATTTTTCTTTCAGCGTTGAATGTTCACCATCCCACTTCCATTGCACACACACACACACATGCAAACATTCACATACCTCCCTTTTACATACACACATACTCACACAGAGTTGAAACACTCCCACTACCAGTTTGCCATCACCCCTTCCTTTCTCATTCATATGTTGTGACAGAGAAAAACACAAGAGTATTATTATAGTAGATTATTATCATTATTATTATTATTATTATTAATGCTGTCTCGAGTTCAAATTCTGCTGAGGTCGACTTTGCCTTTAATCCTTTAGTGGAACATGAAACAAGTACCAGTTGCATATTGGGGTCGATGTAATCGACTTATTTCCTCCCCCAAATTTCAGGCTTTGTGTCTATAGTACAAAGGATTATTATTATTATTAGTATTTTTATTATTAAAGCAGTGAGCTGACAGAATGGTTAGCCTGCCAGGCAAAATTGCTGGCCTTGTGCCAAAATTTGAAATCATTATTATTAATAATAAGACAAGCTAGCAGAATCATTTCTGCACTGGGCAAAATGTTTAGCAGAATTTTGCCCATCTCTGCATTCTGAGTTCAAATTCTGCTGAGGTTGACTTTGCCTTTCATCCTTTCTGGGTCAATAAAATAAGTACCAGTTGAGCACTGGGGTCAATGTAATTGACTCACCCCTCCCCTGAAGTTGTTACCCTTGTGCTAAAATTTGAAACCATATTTATTATTATTTTTATTTGTATTATTATTCTTTTGCAAACTTGAAGCTTTCTGCTATTAAAATTGATTCTAAATTCACTACAACAACTCAAATTGTAAAATTGGTTGGCAGTCACACTAGTTCGAAGATCTCGCTTAGGATAAGTGATCTGAAACAAACTAAAATGGTAACTTTATTAAGTCCTTCATAATGATTTTAAAGAAAAAAGATCACTTTTTATCTATTTATGTTACTTTAGGATGTTTTTAACTACATTAAAGAAATTTATCTTTGTATAAATTTCCTATATTAAACTCAAAGTTATTTACTTTGGAAACATATTTAATTACAATAGGAATACAAAATACAAAATGGCTGATCGTTAGTAAGGAAAGACACGCAAATAAGAAAGAAGAAAGCAAAGGACCACTGATGAGGTCACAGAATGTGACGAAAGAACTCTGACCGAAATACGATTAATGTAAAATAAAGCTGAAGCAAATTAACACCAAATATATAGTGCGTGTGTTTTTATTGGCTAAACTGGCAACATGACCATTCCCAAATACAACAATATCTGTTTCAACACACGATTTCACATCAAGAATCTTGCAAAACGAATATATAAACATAACATATTTAATTGATAATCAATTAACTGTTATTTTAAGTGTTTTAATTAACTGTTATTTTACCTTGTGCTGCATGGATCATATAAATGTCCATTTTGTATTTGCCTTTTTGTGAAATTATCCAATGAGTCACCTGTGACTCTTGTTACATAATAATTACATTAGGGATTCATATAAAGCGGCGAGCTGGCAGAGTCGTTAGCATGCCAGGTGAAATGCTTAGCGATATTTCATCTGCCTTTACGTCCTGAGTTCAAATTCTGCCGAGGTTGACTTTGCCTTTCATCCTTTCGGGGTCAATTAAATAAGTACCAGTTATGTGCTGGAGTCGATGTATTCGACATATTCCCTTTGCCTGACTTGTTTGTCCCTTCTATGTTTAGCCCCCTATGGGCAATAAGGAAATAAATAACTACATTAGTGATTCATATATTGCGTCTGAGGAAAAAGACAGGATTGTCACATTGTTGGTCAGAGGTCTGAGACAGGTGTGGATCTAAACAACAAAATCCACAACGAATGAATCTGTTTGCAAATGAAGGAGTCACTTTGACATTATGAATGAATTCTGAATTTGTGTCGTAAAATCAACATTTAGAGATTTATCCAGTGATTAGGGTAAAAGATCAGTTATTCTGTGAAAACATTGTTGGTGACACAAGATACAGATTATATGTGTCTTGAATAGGATCCTTTGCTTATTTGAGATCGGGAAGGTGGAAGTCACCCAAGAAAGTTACTTTGGTATGTTAAACACAGTTCTGTTGATACGTAGCTGAAACTCTCCTCAGATTTTGCATCTTGACTTGGTCTTATTTCTGCAAGACATTGTAAACAAAGGGTTCTTTAAATCCAATATTTACATGCTATTATTTATAACTTTATTTGCCTCAATATACACCATTCCTAAAAAGAATTATTACATTACATTACATTCATTCATTCACATATATACCTTTTACCAACAGCCTAAGCATCACCACTTAAATTGCAGAAATCATCATGACCATCAAAATGAACAATAATTTTTTCTAACTTCTCATACAGGGCCAGCACTATTGAGAAGAGGGGTGCATTGATTACAGACTCCAGTGCTCGGCCAATACTTATTTTATCAACACCAAAAGAATTTGAACTCAGAACATAGAGCTGGAAGCAATACCACCAAGCATTTTGTCCAGTATGCTAAGGATTCTACCAACTCATCTCCTTATCGCTATTAACAATATTAACAACAACACTGGTTTAACAAAAAGAACCTTTGTGCTAGAAATATCTCTCATGGCAGACCAATCATTGTTGAAAATGGAAGGACAAATAAGATAGCGTAATCTCACATAACCCTAAAAAAATGGGAATATTGTGACTGGAATGCCTTTGATGACCTAGGGTTAAATAACAAGAACAATAAAACAATAAAAAAACAAATTCTAAGCGGATGCCACAAAGTGGTCTCTGGTCTTACAAGAAATAGCAGCTAAACCTCTCTCAAATCACCTTAAGAAAGTGAACCTGGACCTAAACAACAACAATGGTAGAAACAGCAACAACAAACAACAATAACTTCACTAACTCAAGACCTCTGGGTTCATCCCACCACCACTATTCTACTACTACTGACAACTACATGAATGGGATTTCAAGTACCTTGCCTGTCTCCTCTTAGCACACCATCTGGTCCCACTTCACATTACTACTGTCAAAATCATCCAACCATGAAGCAGTGGCTCCACTCAAAGCTTTTTGAGGGTCACTGAATGTCATCTGTCTCCCTCCCTCTCTCTCTCTCTCCCCCCACACACACAACTTCTACATACATACTACATTCTTTTATTATTTTGCTAGTTTCATTCATTGCACTGCTGTCATATTAGGGTTCTGCCTTCCAGGTTTTAACCAAATCCTATTGCCCACAAACACAGTATTTATTTCAGTACAGTATATTTTATGATTTTTTATTCTTCCACATACTATATTACGGGACACACTGCATGCACACACGCATGCATGCACACACGCATGCATGCACACACACACACACACACACTATGAACTTTTGCAGTTTCCCTCAAACAAATTCTAGACAAGACACAGGGGGACTGAACTCAGAACCCAGTCACAACTTAACTACATCACTCATTATAAATATATGGAGTCATTAGAGTAAAAAAAGACTGGAAAACAACACAATATATATATATATATATATCTATTATTTGTGTCTGTGTTTGTCCCTTCATCATCGCTTGACAACTGATGTTGGTGTGTTTATATCCCTGTCACTTAGCGGTCTGGCAAAAAGAGACTGACAAAATAAGTACTAGGCTTACAAAGAATAAGTCCTGGGGTCGATTTGTTTGACTAAAGGCGGTGCCCAAGCATGGCCACAGTCAAATAACTGAAACAAGAAAAAGAATAATAGAATAAAAAAATATATTTGTACAGGGTTGACTAAAAGTCACATGACAGTAAACCAAAATTCCATAAATACTATCTGTAATTTTATATCGACTTGAATGGGAAAATGTATCCCTCAAGAAGGACTTCAGTTTGAACAATTTTCATGATGTTTCACATTCAGATGCTTTTATTAAATTCATTCATTCGTTAAACATAAATAAATCTTGGAATTAAATGGTTTTGATTTACTGTCAGGTGACTTTCGGCCATCCATATATATGGCCGATGTATTAAAGGATGACACCTCAGAATGCTGAACCTTTCATTCAGATGAGATGACAAAGGACTGAGATACCTGGTGCCTTGCTTTACTCAAGAAGATCCATCCTTCACAGCAGAAATGCTAAGGCTGTATTCCCTGGTGATGAGAATAAGCCTGCAAGAGTCTTGTGCCGGTGCCATGTTGAAAGCACCCAGCACACACTCTAAATCGGTTGGTCATAGGAAGGGCCACCAGGTGCAGAAATATAGCCAAATCAGACTGGAACCTGGTGCAGCTCTCTGGCTTGCCAGTTCTGGTCAAACTGTCCAACCCACAACAGCATGAAAATGATTGTTAAAGATGATGTTGATGATCACACATACACACACACACACACATTATCATCATCAGCAGCATGTGTGTGTGTGTGTGTGTGTGTACAAATAACCATGCTAAGATAGGGAAGGAAGACAAATATTTGTCTGGTACAAGACAACTTCTCTAGTACAAGTGGCGTGATAAAATGCCCCTTGCCTATTCTGTAAAAGAATGCTGATAATGCTGATGATTACAAAACACACACACACACACACACACGTTTATGCACATAAGCATCAGTTTCATAAATTTATACGTGAAGACTACTCTTAAATATAACACACACACACACACACACACACAATGCATCAAAGCTACTACCCATAAAAGAAAGACAGTTACTAAGAATTTCAAAGTTAATGATCTTAAATTTAAGTGTGAAATAAAAACTGTTTAATAAGCATATTAACAATAGAAAAGCCTTTTGTTTTGGTTGAAAGATGCCACAGTATATATAAAAATGGCTGGCATTCACCCTCTAGGCATTTAAAAATATTTCAACAAAAATTCTGATTTATGATGTCAAAAACATTGAATGTGAGATGCACGTTAGCAACAGAGTTTTGCTTTGTTTGGAATGTGCAACATTCTGCTAATATTTTAATCTATAGTGAGAAAAAAGATATTAAGCTCTGTATGAGTATTTAAGAGAATTCCTAAGAGGCAATATATTAATTTTCTCTGAAATGCAAACAATTACCACAGCCATCATTATCTCATATGACAAAGCATGTTTTGATATCCGCCAAATAATTTTACACTTTCTGATGTTGATATTTTTTAACAATGAAACGTACTTTTAGTAAACTTTCAGAATTTCAAAGAATACGTTGATATTGACTGAATCTTAACTTAAAGGGATTCTCAGTCAGCTGAATATAATCCTTAGAAACTGAATTATTTGTTGTAAATGTTTTCGAATAATAAACTATCATTTTTCAAAATATAAAGTATTTAATCTTTCTGAAACCAATCCATCTAAGACAGTCTCTGGTTCTATAATGCAAATTTTGAGTTTTATAGAAATCTGAATTAAAACCATCCACTAAAATTTCATGTTATTTTATGTTTCAAACACCAGATTAATAATGGTTTAAAATTTTGGCTCAAGGTCAGCTATTTTGGGGGGACAGGTTAAGTCAATTACATTGACCCCAGTGTTCAACTGGTACTTATTTTATTGACTCTGAAAGGATAAAAAGCAAAGCCGACCTTGATGAACTTTGAATTCAGAATGTAAAGGCAGGCAAAACGCTTCTTGGCATTTTGTCCAGTGTGCGAACACTCTGCCAGCGCAATGACAAAATTATTTTACTGCATTCTTCACTGTTTTCCAAATTAATTGAAATGAAAGCAATGTATTTCATTAGAAATAAGTTAAAGAAAGGGTGAATGGAAGTTATCAGAGTAAACCCTTTACAATTTAAACTGGCCGTATCTGGTATAAATATTCTACCTGGTTTATGTTCAAACTGGCTACAATGTTATTTTACAAACAAACAATCATGCCATTGAAATCTCAAAGCTACGAGATAATGCAGAATTAATTCAAAACAATGTGAATAAATAAGCATTACATTTGACCGAATAATCTGAATGCTAAAGGGTTAAAATAATTGCATGACTAGATAAAATCTGATGTAGATAGTCATTTGAGATTTTTACCTATTAAGGTTTAGGTGCAGGTATGGCTGTGTGGTAAGAAGCTTGCTTCCCAATCACATGGTCCTGGGTTCAGTCCCACTCTGTGGCACCTTGGGCAAGTGTATTCTACTATAGCTTCGGGCTGACCAAAGCCTTGTGAGTGGATTGTTGTATACACACATATATATACATGTGTGTGTGTGTGTGTGTGTGTGTGTGTGTGTCTTTGTATCTGTGTTTGTCTCCCCACCACAGCTTGTTGACAACCAGTGTTGGTGTGTTTACGTCTCTGTAACTTAGTGATTTGGCAAAAAAGATCAATAGAATAAGTTACAAGGCCTTATGAAAAAATAAGTACTGGTGGTCGATGCATTCAACTAAAAATTCTTCAAGGTTGTGCTCCAGCATGGTTACACTCCAATGACTGAAACATGTAAAAGATAAAAGATAAAACATCAACTGGGTGTTAGATTTAATCCATTGAGTTTTCACTACTAAATGGTAGACTTAATCCATCATCTAGGTGGTAGACTTAATCTGTAATCTTTAAAATTCTGCCTGGTAGCCTTAATCTATTACGTTTCCACTTATAACTAAATCATTATGAAAATACAGTAAGCTTCAAATGAAAACACTGAAGTTACATAATCAGTTAGAAATAACAACCAAATCTCACTCAAAATCGAAAAGACATTCTGGATAATGTATTTATGCTTGGACAAAACACACAAGGACTGGATTTGTTAAAGGGGAATGGCTGTTGAATATGGCTATTTTGGATTTTGACTGACCTGGGGCTAAATAACAACACTGTTTCACATAATTGCTGCTTTCCATTTATAAAAAGCAACTTGTTGAAATGTTACCATGACATCATCATTTCTCAGTAAACAGGTATGATGATGATAATAATAAAAATTAAAAAAATAATAATAATAAATATAATAATAATAATTTTTTCTACTAAAGGCACAAGGCCTGAAATTTTGGGGGAGGGGACTAGTTGATTATGTCGATGCCAGTGTTTCACTGGTACTTAATTTATTGACCCCGAAAGGATGAAAGGCAAAGTTGACCTCAGCAGAATAATAATAATAATCCTTTCTACTATAGGCACAAGGCATGAAATTTGGAGGAGGGTGTAAATCAATTACTTTAGCCTCAGCACTTTGATTACTATTTATTTTATTGACCTTGAAAGTATGGAAGGCAAAGTGAACCTTGGCAGAATTTGAACCCAGAATGTAAAGATGTATGAAATGCCATTAAGCATTTTGTCCGGTGTGCTAACGATTCAGTCACCTCACCACCTTCATTATTATTATTATTATTATTATTATTGAGTGAGAGAGCAGTGCATGCCATCAAAGTGACACTGGGGTAAAATATACGAAGCCCAGTATACCCATCATGACTACCCGTCTGATAAGGGCACACTAGGCGCATGCATCACAACCATTTGTGCGCGACATGCTGATCTCATATCAAGATAAACAGCGCATGACCTCACAGGTGGGGCCCAGTTAGAATTTTCTTCAAGTCGAGTAGCCCATCCCGCTCAAAAGGTCCCGGAATAAGGTTTGTTTAAGGATGTTGAGCAAAACACCCATGTTTCCAAAGGTGAATTATTCAAACCCCAAAGAATTCCTCTCAATACATAGCTATGATGCTCCCCCACTACTTCTGCTCATGATCAGAGATGTACATATCGTCAGCCAACAAGGACATGCTCAACTGGTTAAGGTCAAACAACTGACAAGCAAATCTGTGGTATTAAGCAGAATATTTGCTGTAGCCCATCTTTTCATACCAAGACAAACCAATGTACATTGATAACACTTCCAATCAATTAAGATCAGAAGCCATGAGAGCCACTGCCTGGTACTGCATCCGGGCATTTATTATTATTATTATTATTATTATTATTATTATTATTATTATTATTATTATTATTATTATGTTTGACTTTTGTTTTGTATTTGTACAAGTTGACTCCAAGTCTCACCCAGAGACCTCGAGAGACAACAAGTTAGAAGTTCAAGTTGGTATTATGCCTAGGGTGTCATATATTTGTCTTTGCACATAGTTCTAGAGAATGTTTAAGAAAACAAGAAAATTATAAGTTTGTTTTAAAATTTGAGATTAGATAAACAATATTTCACATAGGATATGGGCAGTTCCCATGAACACTATCTTTTGAATTTTTGCCATTTTGGGGTTTCCTGGTATCTTGGAATTATTATTATTATTATTATTAAAAATAATGATGATGATGATGATGATGATGATGGTGGTGGTGGTGGTGGTGATGGTAGTGATGATGCTAATAATAATTGTTTCAAATTTTGGCACAAAGCCAACAATCTAATGAACCCTAGTACTTGACTGATATTTTATTTTATCAATCTCAGAGAGATGAAAAGGCATTCTTAATGGAATTTGAACTCAGAATGTAATATGTCAGAAGAAATACCACAAAACCCTTTTTCTTTTCTCTCTCCCTCTGGCCAGGTAACCATGTACCTCCTCTACAGCAAAACACCTGTTTTTGCCTCTCTGTCTGTCCGTCACGCTCAAACCTTTCATCATCTGACACAAGATCACCTCCTCCAATGCCCCCCTTCTCCTCACAAAGATTTCTTGTCTTGCAAAGTTACTTGGTGACCCTGCCAATGTTGGTGCCATGCAAAAAGCATTCAGTCTTCAATGTTAAGTGATTGGCATTTGGAAGGGCATCCAACTGTAAAAATTATGCCAGAACTGATGTTACCTATGCTCGTGCCGCATAAAAAGCACTGTCCACTCTGTTGGGTGGTTAGGGTTAGGGTTAGGGTTAGGGTTAGGGTTAGTATTAGGAAGGGTATCCAACTGCAAAAACTATGCTAAAACAGACATAAAAGTCTGGCGCAGGCTCCTGCCTGGCCAGCTCCTATCAAACCATCCAACCCATGCCAGCATAGAAAGCAGATGTTAAACAGTGATGATGGTGATGACTTTGTTGGTCCTGCCAGATCACAAGCTTATAATAATAATATCCTTTCTCCTATAGGCACGCGGCCGGAAAATGTATGAAGAGCTACCCAAAAGTAACCAGAAACATGTTCTAAGGCAGCAAGCTGCCAGAATCGTTAGCACGCCGGACGAAATGCTTAGCGGTATTTCGTCTGCCGTTACGTTCTAAGTTCAAATTCCACCAAGGTTGACTTTGCCTTTCATCCTTTCGTGGTCGATAAATAAAATACCAGTACATGTTTCTGGTTACTTGGCAAGAAGTATAATTGATTAAATCAATCTCAGTATTTGCCTGCAAACTATATTATATCATTATTTTGATGAAAATTCTTCATTGCTTGAAAAATATTCAAGTTTAATAAAATTTAATAAGTACTCAATGCATGAAGAGCCCTCCACAGGAGCTAGCTTAAAGGCCACCCCATTGGGTGGATTTTAAGCTAGTATATATATATATATATATATATATATATATATATATATATATATATATATTTATATATATATACATACATATAAGCCTTCGACAGGGTCCCCCGATACCTTATCTGATGGTCAATGAGGAAACTAGGGATAGATGGATGGTTAGTGAGAGCTGTGCAAGCCATGTACAGGGACACTGTCAGTAAGGTGAGGGTTGGCAACAAGTACAGTGAAGAATTCCGGGTAGAGGTAGGGGTCCACCAAGGTTCAGTCCTCAGCTCCCTCCTATTTATCATAGTCCTCTAGGCAATAACAGAAGAATTCAAGACAGGATGCCCCTGGGAGCTCCTCTATGCTGATGACCTTGCTCTAATTGCTGAGCCACTATCAGAACTAGAGGAGAAGTTTCAGGTATGTAAGCAAGGATTAGAATCGAAGGGCTTTAGAGTCAACCTAGCTAAAACCAAAGTCCTAATAAGTAGGAAGGCAGACAAACCACAAATCCCTTTAGGTAGATAGCCCTGCTCGATCTGTAGAAAAGGCGTAGATAGAAACTCTATAAGATGTACCCAGTGTAAGCTATGGACACATAAGAGGTGCAGCAATATCAAAGGAAGGCTAACTAGGAAGATAGTTTTTGTATGTGGCAGATGCTCAGGAGTAATAAACACTGAAAATGTGCAGAGAACAACTGCCACATTCCAGGGAGAAAAACTAGAAGTAGTTGACAGCTTCCATTACCTAGGTGACCAAGTTAGTAGTGGGGGTGGATGCTCTGAAAGTGTAGCTGCTAGACTAAGAATAACCTGGGTAAAGTTCAGAGAGCTCCTACCTCTGCTGGTGACAAAGGGCCCCTTGCTCAGAGGACAAGGTAGACTGTATGATACATGTGTACAAACAGCCATGCTACATGGCAGTGAAACATGGATGTGACTGCTGAGAACATGCGTAAGCTCGCAAGGAATGAAGCCAGTATACTCTGCTGGATGTGTAATGTCAGTGTGCATACATGACAGAGTGTAAGTGCTTTGAGTGCAAAGTTGGACCTAAGAAGCATCAGGTGTGCAAGAGAGATGACTACGCTGGTATGTTCATGTGGTGAGAATGAATGAGGATAGCTGTGTGAAAAAGTATCACACCCTAGCAGTTGAGGGAACCTGCACAAGAGGTAGACCCAAGAAGACCTAGGATGAGGTGGTGAAGCACAACCTTCGAACATTAGGCCTCACCGAGGCAATGACTAGTGACCGAGACCTTTGAAAATATGCTGTGCTTGAGAAGACCTGGCAAGCCAAGTGAGACCATAACCCGTGGCCTATGCCAGTGGTGTAACCAGCCCACTTATGCGTACCTTTCTTTCATTGGACACTAAACTGTGCTTGCAAAGAACTGTTGAGGCAAGTGAAATCGAAATCAAATTCGCTGATGACAGCACTGCTTGACTGGCATCCATGCTAGTGGAACATTAAGAGCACCATCCGAGCGTGATCGTTGCCAGGGCCACTGATTGGCTCCTGTGCCGGTGGCACGTAAAATGCACCATTCGAGCATGATCGTTACCAGCCTCACCTTACTGGCACTTGTGCCGGTGGCACGTGCAAAACAACATTCGAGCAAGGTCATTGCCAGTGCTGCTGGACTGGCTCCTGTGCAGGTGGCACATAAAAAAAACACCATTTGAGCATGGCTGTTGCCAGTACTGCCTGACTGGCCCTCGTGGCGGTGGCACGTAAAAGCACCCACTACACTCTCAGAGTGGTTGGCGTTAGGAAGGGCATCCAGCTGTAGAAACTCTGCCAGATCAGATTGGAGCCTGGTGCAGCCATCTGGCTCACTAGTTCTCAGTCAAATCATCCAACCATGCTAGCATGGAAAGCGGACATTAAACGATGATGATGATATAATAATAATATACACACACATATATTATATATTAATATGTATGTTTGCATGTATGTATGTATGTATGTATGTATGTATGCATATGCTTTGGAAAGTAAAAATGAAAAATGATGATATCAGCAAAAGAGACTGCTGGAATAACAAGCAGGTTTCAACGATAAGTACTGGGATTGATTTTCTTCCATCTAAATCCTTCGAGGCACTGCCCCAGCATGGACACAGTCCAATGACTGAAACAAGTAAAAGATAACAGATAGGTTAAAAACTGAGTCAGGTTGTACCTAGGTGCTCATGTACATATACCATATGCGAATGTCTGTGTGTGTGCATGATATTCATGTTTATATTTTTTTACGCAGTTGTATTCATATCCACACTTTGTATATAACATAAATATTCATTATTACTGTTATTCACTGGCGTCGAATAAAATGTCTCCTAAAATTAGCTCAATCATTAGTGACAAAAATACATGCAACATAAACAGATACACATGCACACATACTCCTCACTCTGTAATGACACTTACATTGGCAGTTTAATTACTGCCTTCATTTGAACTGTATTCTGTATATTATATACTAGCAGAAATACCCGGCTTTGCCCGGGTTAAAGAGAATAATGAAATCTAAAAACGCCGTCTAGACTACGCAACCCTCAACTGTTAGTAGCTACGATACCATATTTCTACATTAATAACTCTCCAATCCATGCCAGCATGGAACATAGACATTAAGTGGAATGCCAGTCTCTCATCTAGGAGGGCCTTGAAATCAATGTTACCAACTGGGGACTATGTGTGTCGCAGTGATAATAAAAAGACCCAAAGGAGGTCTGCAACGAAATAATTTTACTCAACACTTTGCAAGTGAATCAGTGGAGGCAAAGATGCGTCTCATTTACTTGACAATTTATGCACCACATTGCAGAAATCACAATGTAAGTATATCTGAAAGGGTAGTCTTACACTGTTGTACCATTGAATTACAAATAATGCTCATCTGTTATGTTCGGGTTAAAATTTCATCAACATCAAAAATATATGAATTTTCATGGGAGTTAAGGCCGTTATGCATAGAATATAATTTCCAAATTTCATAAAGATCCGTTCAGTACTTTTGACGTAGTTTCGGATAAGAAAACAAATTACTAATGTGTGTGTTTGTGTGCATGTGTATGTGTGTGATGGGTGTATAGATATCTGTATGCATGTATATATATGTATATATGTGTACATATTACATGTACATCTATATATATATACATCTACACATATGTATACATATACATGTATGCATATAGATCTATATTTATATATATCTATGCATATACGTGTATATGTATACATATACATCTCTTTCTCTCTCTTTCTCTCTCTCTCTGAAAGTATCTGTCATTACAGTATCGAAATGTGATTGTTTCAGTTAGTAGAATAACGTGTACATATACATCTATATGTATACATATACATCTCTCTCTCTCTCTCTCTTTCTCTCTCTCTCTCTCTGAAAGTATCTGTCATTACAGTATCGAAATGTGATTGTTTCAGTTAGTAGAATAGTTTCATTTTTAAAGTGAAAGTATTTGACATGATTGTTTTTGTTTCACTTTTGACACGTAATACTTAAATAGTGGAGGAGATATTATGTTGCCGTGGGCTCGAACTCTGCAAGAAGTTAAAAATGTTTTTGACTAAAACACAACTGGAACCCTAAGTAAGGCATCTGTAAAATTTGAATGAAATTGGTTGCGTAGTTCTCGAGTTTTAGGGATTCACACAGACAGACAGACAGACAGACAGACAGACACACATTCTCATTTTTATATATATAGATATTATTTAGCTGAGCTGACAGCATGTGGTATTAATAGATTAACGTTTTAGTAGGAAGGCATCAGATATTCTGCCTACAAAACATCAAAAACTGGCCATTTACTGAATTACACACTGAATTCCATGTTTTTAATGAGTATCTTTTTTTATTTTATGAATTAGAAATTATTTACATTTTTATTTAATAATTTATATTTGCAGTTTAGACAAGTGGAGAAGTTTAAATATCTTGGGGCTGTATTCACAAGTGATGAGAAGCAGAAGGCTGAATTAGATTCCAGACTTTCAGATGGTGGCTTAGTAATGCACAGCTCCAGCATTCAGTCTCCAGAAGAGGAGAGCTTGGTTAAAAAGCCAAACTCACTATTTTTAATTCAGATTTTGTGCCTCTCCTCACCTGTGATCACTGAAAGTTTGGTAATGACCGAAAGAGTATAACTGCAAATACAAGTGGCCAAAATGAGGTCACAGCTTTGATACAATGGACACACGATTAGAATGTTGCAGGAAAGAATCGTAAGACAGATTCTTCAAGCAGAGTCAAGAGGCAGGAGACCTAGGGGTAGACCAAGAATGAGATGATTAGATAATACCTATATTATCTCAGTTGGTTGATGGTAGCTTCTGATAGGACACTACGGAGGAGGGACATGAGGACTCTACCCCTATGACCCTCCCAAGAATAGTAGGTGGAGAAGATGGATGGAATTTAGGTAGGCTAGACACTGCCTATCTTGGCCCAAGTTAGGTAGACAGCGCCTATCTGTCTAGGCAAGCAAGATAGGCAGATAGCACACCTCTTATCTAAAACATGGGATGTTTGTGGTTGAAATGGACTGTCTTTGATTACAGATCTGCTCAATCATCGAATACATAAATGGGGATTTCTGTCTGTCTGATCTGTTACCATCTTTGCTGTCTACACCAGCAAACCAATCTTGGACGAAATTTTGCATACATGTTAAACTAACATCCAGTTGAATTATAGGCTCACTGGATTTTAATAAAACTTTATAATGGGCCCCCTAGCAGGTGCTGTAGTGCAGGTTTACAAATCACTAATGCATCTACTGATATGAATTAAGTAAGGCTTCTGTAAGGTTCAACCATGCACTCCATGTAATCAGCATGTGGCCTTTGTGAAAACAACTCAGCATGATGTATAGATGCTGCATTAAGGACACGATCAACTGCAGGATTCATGGATAGGACATGGAACAATGTAATGACCAATGACCTTAAAGTTGGTTCACCATGAGATTAATTTGATGAATTAAATTGTGCAACATAAGATACAGTCATGCTCTGAAAAGCTCCGACATTCAACAATGCCAGCTACATTACACAGACAATTTGTCAATGTATTTATAAATCTATCTATTTATCTAATTTATTTTACTCATATTCATTAATTAAAATAATATAGGGACATTCCTTATTCACCCACTAATTGAATTAATAATCTGTAACACCTATTCTTAACAATAAACTATTACCATAAACGATGAGTTAGGCTTAAAAACAGGAACTGAACAGGAAACGGGATAGGACATGAAACAGTGTAACAGTAAATGGGAACTGGGAATAACCTTCGCTTACCTGGTATTACTGGTCAACTCATTTATTTTACTCAGCTGCATATTCGTTTGTTAAAATAATATAGGGACATTCCTTGTTCACCCACTAATTGAATTAATAATCTGTAACACCTATTCTTAACAATAAACTATTACCATAAACGATGAGTTAGGCTTAAAAACAGGAACTGAACAGGAAACGGGATAGGACATGAAACAGTGTAACAGTAAATGGGAACTGGGAATAACCTTCGCTTACCTGGTATTACTGGTCAACTCATTTATTTTACTCAGCTGCATATTCGTTTGTTAAAATAATATAGGGACATTCCTTGTTCACCTACTAATCGTATTAACAGTTTGTAATACCTATTTTTAGCAATAAACTATTACCATAAAGGTTAATAAAATATTTAATGGCTTAATTACACCTGATTCTAAAATTTATATATTGACATAGGATTAGGGATAGGAATGGGAACAGAACTAAAACAGGAACTGAACAGGGAATGGGATAGGACATGAAACAGTGTAATGGGAACAGGAACTGGGGATACCCCCTGCTTTTCTGGGTATTACCGGGTAATTCAGCTAGTATATGTATATACAGTAGTGGCCAATCACTGAATGGAATTTTTACTGTTTATACTTTAAAGCATATTTATTCTTTACAATAAATGTTGGAAGTGGTTAATAACTAAATAATTTATAAAACAGAAAAAATGTTTATTTAAAAAGTACAAGATGGACAAAATTAGAAAATGTATGACATAAATTCAAGAAATAAAAATTTTGCCAGAAACTTTTACAATCCACATCAATATATTAATGAGGTGTGTACATTCCTTTATTTTTAATGACTTCAACACATCTTCGTCCACAGGATTCGACCAATTTCTCACATTGTTCTTGATGTAATTTTATTGCATTCATCCTGAAGCTTTTCCCACAAAATCATAAACATTCGGAAGTCAGTGCTCTCTGATCTTATCACCAAGTATTTTTCATAAGTTTTCAATGGGATTAGGGTTGGGGCTCTAAGCTGGCCAAGACATCACAGTAATGTTTTCACTTTCAAACACCTCCTTAACTATCTTAGCACTGTGACATGGCGCATTATCTATATGTATAAAACAAAGGATGTCTGTGTGTGTGTGTGTGTGTGTGTGTGTGTGTGTGTGTGTAACATGTATACATTTCTACAGTTTCCAACTGATTTTCATCAAACTTTACACACACATTACTTATGTGCCATGGATGGTCATGCACTATAACATTTTGCCCTGATCAGTATTAAAGGAATTTGGTTAACTATATCAAACAATCAGATACCAATAAATGTAAGTGGAATTAACATCCAAGGTAATTCCTCATGTATGGCAAGTAAATCCAAATATCATTTAGAAGAATTTCAAGAAATTCTGAGTATAAGACAAGAGTAAGAATGGAGAAAACCATATCTTTAATTGATGATTACACCATACATTACTGACAATTGTTTCCACTCTGCCAGCATATTGAGATACAGAAAAAGGAGTAAAATACAAATCAAACTGATATATACGAAAAAATATGCTAACACAACATTATCAAGACAATCCATACATACATAATGGCTTATGGCTTGGTCAGAGAAGGCAGGATAACATCCAAAGCTGCTTTCAAGAGCCAAACATGACATTAAAACAAGTGATATGCAAAGTTTACCTTCCAAGAAAAAGAATAGTTTCTGCAGAAGGCTTCCATACAGTTTCTATCTGATATATTTGATTCACAAAGCAACTGACGGTTATGATAAAGGACACTTGTTTATGACACTGTGCTGTGGGATTGAACCCAAAACTACAGGGTTGCAAAAATGAACTTCTTAACCATACAGCCATACTTACACCACTATGTTTGCGTGTGTGCATGTATTTATGAGTGTGATTGTATGAGGTGTCCTTGATTCTGCACCCAAGAAGATGCACTAAATAACTATGGTGTCTGGTCTAGATTATTTTTTGCTATGGGGAATGAAGTCACAGATATGGCAGATATGGTTGTGTATAAAGCAATCAGTGTATGTTTTCTAAGTGCATGCACGCATGCATGAATGTGTGTGTAAGCGCATGTTTGTGTGAGTAAATGATAACTGCTGCTATTTTAAACATGCCTATTTATACATATTACATATACATGTGTGTGTGCATGTACACATACAATAAATATATATATATTTATATATATATATATATATATATATATATATATATATACACACATACACACACACACAATATATACATATCAGGATGTCCTGTTGTCATTCAGCTTCAGTTTCACCCCTGTACCTCTATCTCCAACACCCAGCAAACACATTAACCGGGTAGTTGAGGGATTTTTTTTTTCACTCAGAAATACTTTAGATTAAGTCTTTCAAACTAGGTCACATTTCTTTCTGTTATTTTCTATCATTTGTACTTTTGTTTATAATCA
Source organism: Octopus bimaculoides (assembly GCF_046866305.1). NCBI lineage: Eukaryota > Metazoa > Mollusca > Cephalopoda > Octopoda > Octopodidae > Octopus > Octopus bimaculoides. Next base: position 14,032,315 of record NC_142943.1, read on the forward strand.
TGTTAGTTTATTTGTTTGCTTATAAATTTATAAATCATTTCAACGGGAAAACTGTTTGTAATGCTGTTGTTGCTTAAAAGGTCCTAGTTCAGCCCTTTCGAAGTAAATTCTATGATGAAAGGTGTTAAAACGATGATTCTCCTGTTTTTTTAAAATTTTTTTTATTATATATCAGACACTATGTTGTCTAAAGCACTATGTTGTCTAAAGCAGGAGTTTTCAAACTTTTTGACTTGCGGACCCCTTTATATTTCAGGCTTTACCTTAGGGACCCCGTTATAAACGCTTATGAAATTTATACATAAATATTTGCTTAAAATAACATATATTTTTACAATTATTTATTTAACAGTATTTAATAAATAGGTTTATTGTCAATTAAAAGATTTTGATTAAAAACCATATATAAAATCAAATTGCCCATAAAAAGTATTTGCTGTCCACGGACCCCCTGTCTTGTCCTTGCGGACCCCCTGTCTTGTCCTTGTGGACCCCCTGTGGTCCAGAGACCACAGTTTGAAAACCCCTGGTCTAAAGCACTATGTTGTTAAAGCACTATGTTGTCTAAAGCACTCTTTTTTTCACTCTTTTTAGAGATGGTATGGTGTGATTTAAGGAAGATTTAGTTGCTGTTTCTAGTATTGGCAGTGGTAGAATTAGTAAGAGATGAGAGAATGTTTATATAGGTTAATGAACTACCAACTGTTAAGCATGATATATAATGTACGTATGTGTGTGTGTGTGTGTATGAGAATGTACATATGATTTTCTTTGTAATTTGTCTATGTCCATTACAGACTTCAAGTCAGCTACTAGGAAAGTGACAAAGATTCTCTGTTTGAATAAGACCATTCTTGAGATTTGATGAATGGCTGCATGCAAGTCAATGTGTGTTTATATATATATATATATGTCTGTGAGTGTATACATACATGTGTGTGTGTGTGTTTGTAGCTACATATGTGAATATGCTTGCACTTATATAATGGGTGTACATGTCTCTTTAGTACATGAGCATGTGTGATTACTTTTTTAAGGCATTTGTGCATGTGTATACCATATGCATATATGTAATTGCTTGAATATGTTCACTCCAGAATATCTAAATGGGGAAGCTCTGGAATGCTTTACAAATATTCACTGTTGCTCTAATCAACTAAGTTTGGAAAATCTAAGAAGTTTGCTTTGTTTTTTTCTAACAGAAACCCCATCATTCCCAGGTCTTTATGAAAATGTTTAGTAACATAATGCACTGCAGTTATGGTAACTACAAATTAGAAGGTCCATCATAGGGTTGTGTTACTCTGTCATGTTTTAATTTGGTTTGTGTTTCTATTTATTGGGTCTACCAATATTCCTTTGCTCCATCGATTTTAGTGTATTTATTTTATTATGTTTCAAGACTGTCCTTGATTTTCACATTGTATTTCAAAGAGAAGCATTTGTAGTTAGTTGGCAGTGATATGGTTAATGTCTTTAATATTGGTTTTGCATGGCCTGACTTAGTTGTCATTTGATGCCTTTAGTGTGTGTGTGTGTGGTAGTAGTGGGGAGTCCTCAAACAGAGTCAGTCTACAAGAATAAAGTCTCTAGTACTTCAGCACCAATTATGACAGGTTGGTCATGTGGTTAGGTTTGGGTGAAAGGTGATCAAATCCCTAACAATTTCTGTATTGCAAGTTAACCCAAGGTAAAAGACTACTACACAAACTAAAGATAAAGTTTAAGGACAGCATCAAGAATACACTCAAAATCTTGGAAAATGAATGAGAAAACCTTGCTCTAGATTAGTGTTTCCCATCCTATTTTCTCCCAGGCCCCACTATAACTTTCCAGAAAAATGTATGCCCCACCAATGGTTGGTAAAAAACAACTCTATTTTTAATATTCATTTCATGCTAAAGAATCTATTGGTAAGTCTTTTAAGTAATGAGTATTGACTTCTCATAATTATATACATTTCCTCAAGAAATATCCACACTACGGCATTAAAATAGTGCTATTCTGTAGCAGACAGTCTTCACACAGTATGCTTGGTCGGAGGGATTGGTTTGGCTAGGCTGAGTATAAGTGTAGTATGTTTGCTGTAAAAGAAATATTCTCATAATTCCATGTCCCACTAAAAAAAAAAAAGAAACTTTGAATCCCATGCTCCACCACAATTTTCTCCAGGTACCACCAGTGGGGCTTATGTCCCACATTGGGAATCACTGCTCTAGATTATTAATTATGGAAGAAAACAGTACTTGATAGAAGGAGGGAATACCAACAAAACTGTACCAAGCATGAACAGTTCATGAAAGATATTTATAAGGGTCTTGATGTCAATTTGCTTGAGTATGTTAGGGCATCCCAGTTTAACCCTTTCGTTACTGTATTTATTTTCAGCTGCTCTGTGTTTCTTTCAATTATTTTAAATATAACAAAGAATTTAGTAAAATAACTTAGTTATCATTCAGTTAGTGTTAGGAACATAAATTGTGACTAAAGTTTAGTGGAAGATTTTAATTGAGAACTTTTGAAAACAAAGCATTTGTACTCAGAGCCAAAGCTGGTTTCAGCCGGGTTGGTATCAAAAGGGTTAACATGTGATGAGTGTTGTGGGCCTGTTTGTTTAAGTAAGGCAAGCTTTAGAGTCATCTCACTCCCACCGCACACACACACATGGGGAAGTTGTTAATTATGCATTATACTAGCTGAATAGCCCATCGCTGTCGGGCAATTTTTACAATAGAATGTCTTATAGAAATTTTTGTTTATTCCATGTCAGACCATGCCTTCAATGACAGATTTCTTCCCAGGACAGATTTGAGCAATTTTTCGTAAAAAAATTTGTTAAGAATTTTTTTTTTCCTTTTTAAATTATTTACATGTCTGTTCGACCATTTCACATGACTATATTCATTAAAACTGGCTATTACTCTCGCAGACAGGTGCTCACAACTGAGCATGAGCCAAATAACTTGAAACTGAGTCAATCTATCAATCCTATTACCTGCTAGAGGGTGGTATGGGTTCGCTCCCCTTGCTAACAATATATTGAGTATAAAGGGTGCAGAGTTGCACCGATAACCAGCTGGCAGAATCTGCCAGGGGTTAAACTCATATTAACATGGAACAGCCACTTCAGATAGAATAGCATAAATACATACACTCAAATATCTCTATCTACTTGCAAACATATATACATATGCAAACAAGTATCCATTCACCGATATGTACACACATACATCCATCCATCGACACATTCATGTATGCATCCATATATATGTATGCATATATGTTTGTAAGCACATGTGTGTGTGTATGCATGTGCGTGCTTGCACACACTTATGCATAGATACAGGAAAGACCAAGTGATTAAGAATTTCACTTCGCAATCAGGAGATCTCTGGTTCAAGTCCTTGGAATGGTATCTTGGAGTAATTCCTTATTTTAGCCTCACTTAGGTCCAACCCTTGGAAGTGAAAGTAGATGGGTGTGTGGAAACATAGAAACTTATTGTATGGACAGTAACTGTAATTTAAAGGGCCAGCCTTGTTACAAGCCCTGTCATGTTTTTGAACGATGTTTACATTAAGAGTTTACATATCTGTGGGATATTCAGCCATTTATGTGATAATTCAATAAGTAGGCAGCCTAGTTGATTAAATATTTGAAACAGTCCTTGGTAAACCAATGAAGCTCTGTTTACATTTACATATGTGCATACATATGTATATATGTCTGTTTGTTTGTATGTATGTATTTGTTTGCATGACTGCATGTACACATGTATGTGTGTGTATATATATATACACACACACACACACACACACACACACACACACACACACACACATATATATATATATATATATATATATATATATATATATATATATATATAGGTGAGAAAGTTGGTATGTGAAAGCACGTGGTTGGATGTATAAAAGATAATAAGAGTGAAAAAACTACAGAAGGCTATATATATGAGAGTGTGTGTGTTTGTATACATATGTGATGTATACATGTTTGTGGGTATGCATATTCATATGCATGGATATAAGTATATATGTATGCATATAAGTATACATTTATATACATATGCGTCATGTGTATATATATGTATGTGTGCATGTATGTATATATGAACATGTGTGTATGTATATGCACACATATGTATGTGCACACACATACATATATATATGTATATGTGCATGTATGTAAGTGCAGATAGAGTATTTGTGATCGGCATGGTTACAAGAGCAAGAAAATGCATCAGTATTAAACAGATGGCAAACCACAGTGAGCTGGAGTATCTATGACTGCTGCCATATGTTGACAAGAGTGAACCATGAAGCACCGGCAGGGATATGGACCATATATGAATGACAAATGGTGACAACAAAGAGTATCAGATTAACATATGGTGATGAGAACAAGGTGGAGAAAAACAGCTGCGATAAGGGGTGGAGTGAAGTATTTGTGATTAAAATATGACATCTGTGATTGATATATGGTGGATAAATGGATAACGGCATGGCTGAGTGATTGAGAAGTTTACTTCATAATCAGGAGGTCTTAGGTCTGATCCCACAACATGGCATCTCTGGGCAGGTAGACCAAAGCCCAGTGGGTGAAACTGGTCCCTTGGCCACTGGGAATAAGTTCAGACAATTGTTATTGAGTCAGAAAAATGTATCCCTGACTGTCTGACTGTCTTTGTGTCACTCATTGGGCTGTTGCTGGGGCATTGCTTTGAAGGGTTTAGTTGAATAAAACATCACCTGCACTTAGTGTTTTTAAGTCTGGTAACTTACTCTATCACTCTCTGCTGCTGAAATGCTAAGTTTTGAGGATGTAAACAAACCAACACTGGTGGTCAAACTGTGAGGGGCAACATCACACACACACACACACGACAGGATTCCATACAGTTTCCATCAGCTGAATTCATTCACAAAGCTTTGGTCAGTCCAGAGATAGAGTAGAAGACACTTGCCCAAGGTGCTGTGCGGTGACACTGGATTGAAAAACCATGTGGTTGCAAAGTGATCACACACATACAGGCAAGCTGGCAGAACCGTTAGCACACCGGGTGAAATGCTTAGCGGTATTTCGTCTGTCGCTACGTTCTGAGTTCAAATTCCGCCGAGGTCGACTTTGCCTTTCATCCTTTCGGGGTCGATTAAATAAGTACCAGTTACGCACTGGGGTCGATATAATCGACTTAATCCGTTTGTCTGTCTTTGTTTGTCCCCTCTGTGTGTAGCCCCTTGTGGGTAGTAAAGAAATAACACACACACAAACACACACACACACACATACATGCTTCAACTTATATGCATACATACATGTGTTCTTTTCTATCTTTAGTCATTCTAGTTTTTCCTACTAAGAAAGAATTGGTTTTTGCCAATTACTGGAATTTGAATAACAACAAGAATAAAACAGTAAACTTTAGAAAAGTTTTGCATATTTTTACTATTCTGTTTACAAACGGACTAAATTTGTAGAATGCAAGTTGGATGAACATTTTCTTTGCTTTAAAACTCAAACTTTTCCAGATTGTCACTTAAATATTTGTAAACATAGTTAAGTATATGTATATAAATATACATGTATATATATATATATATATATATATATATATATATATATATATATATATATACATGTATATAAATATATACATGTATATAAATATATACATGTATATAAATATACAATATATAAATATACATATTCTTTTGCTTGTTTCAGTCATTCGACTGTGGTCATGCTGGAGCACTGCCCTAAACAGAAATCAACCCCAGGACATATTCTTTGTGAGCTTAGTACTTATTCTATCACTCTCTCTTGCCCAACTACTATGTCATGGGAATGTAAACACACTAACATCAGTTGTCAAGCAACGGTGGGGGAACAGACACAAAGCCACACACACATGCATAATATATATACATATATATGACAGGTTTCTTTCAGTTTCCATTTACCAAGTCCACTCACAAGGTTTTGGTCGGCCTGAGGCTATAATAGAAGATACTTGTCCAAGGTGCCATACAGTGGGACTGAACCCAGAACCATATGGTTGGGAAGTAAGCTTCTAACCATACAGTCATGCCTGTGCCTATGTGTAGTATGACTATGTATGATGTATATGTATATCCATGTATATATGTGTAAGAATATTTTTTACTATTCTGCTTCACAGATTGTATTTGTAAAATGCATATTAACTGGTCTCTTTTTTGGCCTAAAAACCCTACCTTTTCCTATTGTTACTTAAACATTTAATACATAGCCAAGTGCGTGTGTGTATATACTCTTTACTCTTTTACTTGTTTCAGTCATTTGACTGTGGCCATGCTGGAGCACCGCCTTTAGTCGAGCAAATCGACCCCAGGACTTATTCTTTGGAAGCCTAGTACTTATTCTATTGGTCTCTTTTGCTGAACCGCTAAGTAACGGGGACGTAAACACACCAGCATCAGTTGTCAAGCGATGTTGGGGGGACAAACACAAACACACAAACGTATACACACACACACACACACACACACACACACACATATATATATATATATATATATACATATGTACGACGGGCTTCTTTCAGTTTCCGTCTACCAAATCCACTCACAAGGCTTTGTTTGGCCCGAGGCTATAGTAGAAGACACTTGCCCAAGGTGCCATGCAGTGGGACTGAGCCCGGAACCATGTGGTTGGTAACCAAGCTACTTACCACACAGCCACTCCTACACCTATATATATATATATATATATATATATATATATATATAAGTGTACACATGACAATGTATGACATGTATGTATACGTATGTTGCATAGGTATGTACACATATTATGCATGTGTATATGTGTGTTCATGTATGTGAGCATGTGTGTGTGTGTGTGTGAATATTAATGTTTTGCTTATTGTTATTTGAGCAAAGTAGTGCTGATATTAAGCATTCCTTGTTGAGATTTTGACAAGTCATTCTGCACATTCAAGGTCTTGTAGTATACAAAAAACTTCTTTAACCCTTTAGCATTTAAACTAGCCATATCCAGCAAAAATATTCTGTTGTATGTTCAAACCAGATAGATCTAGCCTCTTATACCTTACCCTGCAATGTCATTCAATCACATCAATAAAATCTCAAAGCTACAAGATAATGCATGATTAATTGAAAACAATGAGAATAAATAAGTATTACATTGTATAGAATAATCTTAATGCTAAAGGCACAGGAAAAGGAAGCATCCAGCCATGATATAGGGTCATGAAATCAATTACTGTGCAAGGCATCCTAACATGGAGAAGTGTATGTAAAAAAATATATATATATATATATACATATGTATGTGTATTTTGTTTCTGATTATAAATGCATACGAAGGAGAGAACAAAAATAAGTTTGTAAATGAAAGAGGAAGAGAAAGAGAGGAAATGTGTGAGTGGTTATACAATGTTCATATTGTATGTATGTGTAAGTGAAAGCAATCCATATCATATACATGTGTGTGTGTGTCTGTATGTGTGTGCAAAACACATAAAGGAATGGGTGTTTAAAATCTGGGCAGAGATACCTTATGAGAATTCCAATACAATCCAGATCTGGCTAACCACATTTGGGAACATTAAGAATCTTTTGAAATGAACATCTAAACTGTATTTCATTCATTCAATAGGTAAATCTCAAGTTTGTTTCATTGGGTTTCACACAGGATACAGAGTATATAATCAAGACATCATAATGAAGAATGGAGAATCATACATCTTTGAAAGTTTTTTATTAAAGTGTTTTCCTTATATTCCATTTTGATTTGTGTTTCTGCTGGATAAGTGTCCAAGTGTCCTTTGATACAGCAGTTATGTGTATTTAGTTGATTTATATTAAATTAACTGCGACACATTCAAATCAAAAGGTCAACAATCCTATAGAGTTTTACACAGTTTGCTTCATCTACCTGTATGTATAACATCGCCATGCACATAACTGCTACATTAAAGGCACAAGGACACTTACTTAGCAGAAACACGTGTCAGAATGGAATATGAAGAAAATAGTTTTTAAAAATTAATTTTGAAAGTGTATAATTCTCCATTATGATGTGTGTGTGTGTATGTGTGTGTATTACTATTATTGATATTGGCTTCAAATTTTGGTACAAGGCCAGAAATTCTGAAGGAGGGGGTTAGTCAATTACATTGATCCCAGTGCTGAAGTGGCCATTATTTTATTGACTCCAAAAGGAAGAAAGCCAAAGTCAAGTTCAGCAGAATTTGAACTCAGAATGTAAGGACAGACAAAATGCCACTAAGTGTTATATATGCTAATGATTCTACCAGCTCACCCACCTTTCCTCTCTATGTTTTTGTGGGTCACACGGAATTTGTTATGGCAATTGTTTTTAATATGGGATGCCCTTCCTGTCACTAACTTTCACAAGTTTCACCTGTTTCCATGCAAGCTAATATTTTCCCATGGCCAGACATGTTTGCATGCCAGATTGAAAATGAATAATACAGTTTATATAACAATGAAATTTGTTTACAATTACCACATGATGTCAAGACAAGGAAACACAAACACCTCAATACACACATATTCACTTACATTCATCATCATTGTTTAACGTCTGCTTTCCATGCTAGCATGGGTTGGACGATTTGACTGAGGACTGGCGAACCAGATGGCTGCACCAAGCTCCAATCTGATCTGTCAGAGTTTCTACAGCTGGATGCCCTTCCTAGATACATTTTATATATATATATAAACATATATACACACACACATATATATACACACATATGTGTATATATGAGCGTCATACTAATATATACTTTTGTTATTTACACCACCTGTCCTCGTCTGTTGTTATTATTTGTATATTCTCCCATATATATAGATACACATATATGCATACATATATATAAATACACATATATACATATATATACACATATACATATATATATACATAAACACATATACATACACATATATATATATATATACATAAACACATATACATACATATATATATATATAGATTCAAGGTTTGAATATGGTACTTATGCGAAGGCACCCGAATATCGCATCCCAAAAGGATGGGTGATTAAAAATCAAACAATAAGCAACACGGATTTCAAAAGTGATTGCAGTACGCACGTTTCATGCTACTTCAATTTATTTAAGTAATGTGAGCATTACCTTAAATGCAATATGAAGAGCAATCTTCAGCTGCACGAAAATGTAGAAAATGTAGAAAAAATGTAGAAAATGTAGAAAAATGTAGAAAATGTAGAAAAAAAGACATATTATAATGTCTTTTTTTCTACATTTTCTACATTTTCGTGCAGCTGAAGATTGCTCTTCATATTGCATTTAAGGTAATGCTCACATTACTTAAATAAATTGAAGTAGCATGAAACGTGCGTACTGCAATCACTTTTGAAATCTGTGTTGCTTATTGTTTGATTATATATATATATATATATATATATATATATATATATATATATATATATCCCTTGCCAGAGCACGTTCTGTGGACCGTGCATCTGCTCTCTCCCCCCGAACCCGCCCTGCCGTTTCCCGCCTCCCTTTTCCCCTCACCTACCATCCCACCACCCTACCCCTCCAACGCTCCATTCTCCGAGCTTTTCGGCGCCTCCAGTCCGACCCCTCCACCTCCCACATCTTCCCTAATCGACCCCTCCCCTCCTTCAAACGAGCTCACAACCTACGGGACCTCTTGGTCCACAGCTTCTTCCCCAACCCAACCTCCCAACCTGGCTCGTTCCCCTGCTCCCGCCCACGCTGCTGCACTTGCCCTTACCTCTCCAACACCACCCTCCTCACCAGCACCCATCACCGACCCTATCGCATCACCGACTCCTTCACCTGCACGTCTACCAACATCATATATTGCCTCTCCTGCTCTCTCTGCCAATCTCTGTACATCGGACCGATTCGCGGAACACCTCCGAGATATCAACGTCGGCAATGACACCCCGGTGTCACGCCACTTCCGTTCTGCCGGCCACTCCTTGCGGCAACACCTGTCTGTGTTTGGATTGTCCATGCACAGGGGCCATCCGGACTCCCGTTTGCGCCGTGAACAGGGATTAATCTTCTATCTTCGCTCCTTTGCGCCACATGGGCTCAACTCCCCTCCACTCTTCATCTAACCTCCTCCTGTCTCTCTCCCCCACCCTCCCTCCTACCACCCATCTCTCCCCTCCCCCACCTCCTGCTCCGACTCCTACTTCTTTGTATGTCTCTTCACTCCTACTTCTCTTCCTACTTCTCTCCACTCCCACTTCTCTTCACCCCTACTCTTTCTCTCCTCTCTCTCACTCTCTTCTCTCGTACTCCCCCCTCTCTCACTCTTACTCTCTACACTCTTACTCTCCTACTCTCTACACTCTTACTCTCTTACTCTCTCACTCTCTTCCCCTCTCCCTCACTCTCTCACTCTCTTCCCCTCTCTCTCACTCTCTTTCTCTTCCTCTCTTTCTCCCCCCCCCCCATACCCTCTTCCCTCTCTCTCACTCTCACTCTCTTTCTCTTCCTCTCTTTCTCCCCCTCATACCCACCTTCCCCTCTTTCTCTCCCCCCCATACCCACCTTCCCCCTCTCTCAATCCACCTTCCCTCTCCTATACCCACCCTCTCTCCTCTCTTCCTCTCTCCTCTCTTCCTCTCTCCGCTCTTCCTCTCCCCTCCCATACCCATCTTCCCCCTCTCTTACATCCACCTTCCCCTTCTCCCTCCTCGTCAACACCCCCTCATAAGCTCATCCCACCACACCCCTACTCTACCTTCCCACTCCACCCCATCCAATTCCTTACACCCACCACCCACCCCTACCCACAGACCCCTACCTCTACCCCACCCTCAGCCTAACCCACACTCCACCCATGCCTTCCCCACCTCCCAACACCCTCACATCACACCACACCAATACCTTCGCATCACACCACGCACATACTACAACTGACCAACTACTTTCTCCCTTTCTCCCTTCCCCATTTTCACACTACATACGTCAAGATCACCAGCATTCTACCTCCCACACACAGCCCCTCGTTCCCGATCACCGTTTGTTATCTCCCCCTTTCTTAGCTCTCCTGAAATAAGAATTTCTAACTTCCGGTCAGACATTGTTATGATCGGCCATTATTATGATTGACCGTTGACTGAACACTATTCAATTTCTTTTCTCCGTGTTTTTCTCCTTGTCTCCGTATTCTTTCTGTTGAAGAGCGTAGCTCGAAACCTCAAAGACTTTCCGTATTCCCGAGCGTCATACTAATATATACTTTTGTTATTTACACCACCTGTCCTCGTCTGTTGTTATTTGTATATTCTCCCATATATATATATATATATATACATATACATATATATACATATACACATATATATACATATACACATATACATATATACATATACACATATACATATACATATATACATATACATACATATACACATATACATATATACACATATACATATATATATACATATACACATATATATATACACACATATATATATACAAACACACATATATATACATATATATATACATATATATTTATGCAATCTTCAGGTTCATACGGTGGTGGTGACAGTTGTATTCATTGGTTTCAACTGTGGTTGACTGGTTAAATTTTGTCCTTTATATACATTCCTGTGGATAGAAGTAGTAGTTGCTTGGCTATATTAAGAAATGATGCCATACCATTTTTAAGTGTTTATTTTAGAAATGATGACAGCAGTTCTTTTTAGAGATTTTAATTTTTTAGATATGGGGCTAAGACTTTTAAACCTTAAATAATATTGTTTATTAAGCTTGGGTTTGAATTTATTAATAAAGTCCTTTTCTCTAAGTTTTCTCTCGATTTCATTCGGATTGTATAGTTTATGAAATGGAAATATTATAAATATTTTCCTGCTACATGTTGCTAGGTGGTTACTCAGCGGTATTTGGCAGATTTCTGGATTTCTAATTTGTTGTCGGTGCACACATGATCGTTCTGATGGTGCATTGCCTGTCTGGCCAACATACAGTTCTTCACAATTTGGGTATCTGATGCAGTAGATTAAATTTCTCCTTTTGCAGTTCATATTTGTGTTTGTGAATATTTTCCCCGGATCTTTTTTAAAACGGGGGCCACATTTTTCATTAACGAAACACTTTGAAACTTAGAACACTGGTAGAATGTGTCATATAAAACATCTTTTTCTCTTAGTCTTCTTAAAAAAAAAAAGAAATCCATAAATTATTCCATGTTAAAGTTGTCGTATTTCTGTAATTTCAACCAATCACTGACGTCCATTCAGCCGATTACATAAACAAACGATTCTGAAACAATTAATCCTAACCCTAACCCTAACCCTAGGGTTAGGGTTAGGGTTAGGGTTAAAGCAAATTTAAAATGAAAAAAGCAAATAAAACGAAGGTATGGAGATTAAATACGCTTTACATCGCTTAATCATCCAAAGGAGTAAATGTAAACAACTGAATACTTGTCAGTGATTGGTTGAAATTATCGAAATAAGACAATTTTTTACATGAAATAAATTCGAATACAAAAATATTTTTCTGTTCTATAACACAAGATAGATAAGTATACGAAGTTTGAAAGTCTTTCGGTACCAAAAACACTACGTAAAACATTAATGAAAAATGTGGCCCCCGTTTTAAAAAAGATCCTTTTCCCCATTTTTGAGTTCATATATGGACCTGTATGAATTAATTGTCATGTACTGCATCAGCTATCATTGCATTTAGACACAGTGAAAGGTTGGTCTTTGTTGCTAAGGTCAAACCTTGCCTTTGTTAATAACTTTTCCAAGGTTTAGGCTGTCTTTTACTGAGAGTTATAGTTTGGTCTGTAATGATGTCTCTTAATTCCTTACTTTGAACAATGATTGGTAGGTTTGCTTTAGCAATATTGAAGATGTTCTGGTGGCATGGATTGCGTGTTAATTGGTAGAAAAATGTGATAAATGCCATGCTTAAAACATTCGAGCCTGAAGTCACTTTTGTAGCTTTTTTGCTAATTAAGAGGCATACACATTCAACCACAGAGTTAATAAATTATCTTTCCTCCTCCACTACCATACATTGTTCACTCACCTTATGCACTATGCCTGCTCTCCCTGTTCTTGCAATCTACTCAACCACGTCTTCTTTCTCTCTCTCTCTTCTTTCTGCTGTCTACCATACCTTTATTACTATTCTGCTGCACTCTTCCACTTTTCTCTGCTACCAATTATCTTTTACTTCTTTTACCTCCACCATCTCATGCATCATTGGTCATCCTTCACTCCTTAGCCATTATTCATGATGCCACACTTCAGCGTGGCCATGCTGGAGTACCAACTTACAGAATTTTAGTGAAACAAATCGACCCCGATACTAATTTTTATTTTAAGCCTGATCTTTAGTCTATCAGTATCTTTTGCCGAATTGCTAAGTTACAGGTCGTAAACACACCAACAGTGATTGTCAAGCAGTGGGGTGGGGGACAAACACAGAGACAAAGACACACAAACATACACATACACGACTTATAGATTTGTAACATCAAATCTACACACACACACAACCTGATTGAACACTGTATTAATCAGACTGGGTTGTTGCATGGAATGTGACAGTGATTCAGTTAATCAAAATTGTGAGTATTCAGTTCTCAGACTTGCATATGCCCCATCATATTCTTATAGTCTTAATGTGATTCTATTTTGTTAACTAGGTTGAATGATCTCTGGTGTATTATGTTATTTTCCTACAAGTATACAAGTATGTGTGTGTGTGTGTGCATCACACACATACACACACACATGTATATAAAGATATATATATATATATTTATATATCTTTGATGATCATCTTCAGATATACACTAAGAAACAGCTGGATTTAATAACATTTTCAGCTGATATAGCGATAGAATTTGGCAAAATAAACTGTTCATAGTTGATTGTTGAACGTGGGAAAACCCATCTTCCAAATATAAAGCATCAACACCCACAGATTTTCTATCTCTGCTATTCCACAGAAAGAGAGCTGCAAATATCTTTGTATTGATGAAAATATATCATATAATGATGCTGTGAACAAAGATAAGTGGTCAGAAAATTTTATATGAAATTTAAAATATATGGCAGTCACAGTTTTTCTCTTACAACAAAACAATAACTCACTGTACATTTGCAGTATTAGTACCGATACCAACATTAAGGATACTTCAATGGAATAGAGAAGAAAATCTGCTTCAGTTTATTAAAACCCACAAAATCCTGAAGTTTATAAGCTTCCACAAAAATAGCGTTATTTATTAATTTTATCTCAGAAGAAACAGTGGTGGACGAGACTTGAGATTAGTTCATACAGCATTTGTACACTATCACTCATATAGTATTTGCAGTAACAGCTAAATAACAGCAGCAAAAACACATACCTTCACTCAAAAGTTAAGAGAACAACACCTTCCTTATTGAGAAAAAGACTGGGTTTTTGATAACGTTCCACTTGACCCAAAAACTGTTGAATGAAACATTCAGTATACCAATAAAAGATTATGCATGGCCGTTTTCCATAAACTTGAGAATGATGTCGATATTCTTGGATGCATAATTATTACACAAATCCCACTTCAAAGGATATACTGTTGCAATCTAAGAGTCGGTGATGGCTACAAAATATCTGCTAAACAAAAGATACTGCAAAGTCCTTAAACCTCCAAGATATAAATGAGAACATCAAGTGTGTTGCATGAAAGCGGAAAATATACATGTGAACAGCAGTTGTCCTAAAATGTTATCAAGATATCACCTTCCTGTGCGACATCAAGTTTTTAGTAAAACAATATACAACATTATTTGTAGAAAATATTTCTCTGGGACAAATATAAACAATATTTCTGATAGTGAATACATTCATACATTCCAACACAAAGAATCATCAAAATTTCTACCAAATACACACATAATACAAACATAACGGCTCTGATACAGTTGTCTGTAACAGAAAAACAAAACAATGTACTTTTCTCAGGGTCAGTTGCCTAATAGATGAGAAAATTTCATTTAAAATCAGTGAGAAAGAGAACAGTTATGGTAAACTTCTGTTATATATCCATTTGTATCACTAATTATTAGTGCACTTGGTTGTGCTACTAGATGCTTTAAGTAATGGTCTGCGAAAGCTGGAGCTTTTCAAGGAAAGAAAGAGACCATCTTACTTATTTTCTGCAAATCCAATCTGTAAGTGGATACTGTAAGTGGATGAGAAAAGATATCATTAAAGCCTTATTGGTCTGAAGTGACCACAGGTAGTTCCACACTTGACATATATGAGTGCACAGTCATGAATGTGAATGAAATTAAAGTGAGCAGAGGAGACTTAACTACAGTATGAAGTGTGGATTTGAATGTAAAGTGGACAGTGAATGTGGAAGCTTTCTTTGGGGATACAGGCACTAGCCACAAATCAATTGTGGATACGATGCAGAGAAGAGAATGATTCCACAATGTTGGCAAAGATCCTTTTGGCAAAGGACTAAAATGAATGGCTGCAGTTTGGGAGATGGGAGAGCTTGATGAATAGAGATGACATTCACAGTTTGGATGATGATTTTGCAGGATTTGCAGTGCTGGGTAAGAGCCATCTAATTTGATAGTATGTGCGATTTTCTTCATGTATTGTATGCTGTATTTTTGCCTGAACTGTTATAGTATAGATATGAATGAACCAGTTAGGAGGCTTGATTGTCTATGGTCTGAGTTTATAATGTGTGTAGTATATGGAAAGACAAGCATAAGAGGATAATTTCTATCATCTGCCAAGCTGTTTCTTATAAGTAAAAGATGGAGGACATGTACTGTCAGAGATAGTATAGAACTAGCAGAACTGCCAACTGGTCAGCTGGTTTGAAGTGTCCTAGAGTCTGCGAGGTGTTGAACATCTTGTGGTTGTGTTGTGAGTAGTTGGGATAACAGTGGCCTAACAACCAGATAGATGCAGAAAAATGGTGATTGATAAAGGTGAAGACTGGAGGTGCGAAAACCTTTGGAGTGTCTATATATCAGATAGAAGTGCATGGAGAGGATGAAACTAATTCACATAGAGGGTTTAGGATTATAAAAAAGTTTATCTTTGTGTGTTGGTGGCATCAGTATGGGGAAAGTGTGAGAATCAAAAACTTTGAATACTGAAGTCATCATTTTAGAGAGGGATGAAGTGAACTAGATATCCTCAGAGAAGGGAGAGATCATGGTTGAAGATTTGTTAATGGTTAGAGGGGCCTTAAGAGTAATAGAGGAAGCAAATATATTTGGAGGTATAAGGTAATGGCATTAATTTTCAGAGTAAAGTTCGAGTAAAGTGTGAAGAATAGATGACACAAATGAACTATGGATAATAGTTGGGAGATTTGTACCTTAAAGAAAAATAGGATGTATGATTTGTGTGATTGTATGAGGCAATGTGTGGGTCTAAACTGGATTGGAGACTATGGAGGATAGAAAATTAAATTATCAAGCAGATTTAGAATTGTGCCATTTAGTTTGTGCCATAAGTGCAGAGTGGGGTTGGGATCGGCATGGAGCATGGAACTCAAGCTTGCAACAAAGTGAATAGAAATTGGAAACTCTGAGAAGTGGTGATGTGAAGATCCTGGCTGTGTGGTAAGTAGCTTGCTTACCAACCACATGGTTCCGGGTTCAGTCCCACTGCGTGGCATCTTGGGCAAGTGTCTTTACTATAGCCTCGGGCCGACCAAAGCCTTGTGAGTGGATTTGGTAGGCGGAAACTGAAAGAAGCTTGTCGTATATATGTTTATATATATGTGTGTGTGTGTATGTGTGCATGTGTGTGTGTGTGTGTGTGTGTGTCTGTGTTTGTCCCCCTAGCATTGCTTGACAACCGATGCTGGTGTGTTTATGTCCCCATCACTTAGCGGTTTGGCAAAAAGAGACCGATAGAATAAGTGCTGGGCTTACAAAGAATAAGTCCCAGGGTCGATTTGCTCGACTAAAAGGTGGTGCTCCAGCATGGTCGCAGTCAAATGACTGAAACAAGTAAAAGAGTAAAAGAGTAAACTCTACATGTCAATTCTTTTGTCATCACATGTTGATTTACATGCACGTGCACACACACACACACACACACACACACACACACACACATCAGTACAGATATCTTTAGTCAAAGAGTTAAGGCGCTGCAAATCAAAAGAATGTTGAAAATGCTTGAAGGGCAAATGTGTTATTGTATATTTCATATTATTTGCAACTTGCAAGTTATTTAATCTACAAGCAAGGTTTGCAGTTTTCTAGATGAAATATCTTGAAAATTGTAAATAAACTTTGAAGTATAATATATGTTACAAATCCACCATAATATAACTGTTAGCTAATACCAAACCCAATATCTCCTGTAAATTACCAAGTTTCTTATGAACCAGCACTAATAGCAAACTAAAACCTTGATCTAGATCCAATTAAAATGTAAGTTTTTTATAAACTTGAATATAAAAGTCAGAGATGCTGGAAACGATTTCATTTGACAAAGTCCCATATCAGATAATGGAAGGATCCTAAACATCTAGAACAAAAACTACACTAAAAACCAAACTAAAAGGGAGAATGTATAAATAAAACACACACACACAGTTATATATAAAGAGAGAGAGAGAAAGAGAGAACAAAAGGAGAGAGATAGAAAAGGAGTGAGAGAAAACGCGAAAAGGAGAGAGGGGAAATGAGAAAAGGAGAGAGAGAAAACGAGAAAAGGAGAGAGAGAAAACGAGAAAAGGAGAGAGAGGAAATGATAAAAGGAGAGAGAGAAAATGAGAAAAGGAGAGAGAGAAAATGAGAAAAGGAGAAAGAGAAAACGAGAGAAGGAGAGACAGAAAATGAGAGAAGGAGAGAGCAAAAATGGGAGAAGGACAGAGAAAATGAGAGAAGAAGAGAGCAAGAATGATATAGAGAAATTATTTAATGACACATTTGACATGAATTTATTATGGACAGGTAGTAGGGAGTGGGGTTTATTTTGATGCAAGTACAGTGATAAACTTTGGACATATTTCAGTCTGATCTGATCTCCTCAGCAAAGCAGAACTTTCACCAACAATTGCCAAATCAAGATGACTTCAAGATATAAAAAGTTTGACGGAATAAATACGAATAATAATGGTTTCAAATTTTAGCACAAGGCCAGTCATTTCAAGGGATGAGATAAATTGATTATATTGACCACAGTGTTCAATTAGTACATACTTCATAGACCCCAGGAGGAAAAAAAGGCAAAACTGACCTCAGTGGAACTTGAATTCGGAACATAAGAATACAAAAATGCCAAAATGCTGCTAACAAGTCTGCCAGTTTGCTGCCTGGTAAATACTGATAATATTGACAACTTAAAATGATAACTGGAAGTGAGGAATTATCCAAAGACATGAAAAATAACATATAACTAGCCAGAGAAATATATCATGATAAGTAAAGTTAGAAGTATAATGGGAAAGAAAAGAACTTTTAGCTTGATTAATTCTGTTAAGAAAGACCGGGGAAACCACTCCAAAGTTTAAATCAAGTGATTATAGCAACTACTGATATAAAAATATCAGTCCATCAAAGAATTCTTGAAAATTACATAATGCAAGCAGTAAAAAGTATTTACAACCAAAAGAGACAGGCTGAGTTATACACGAAGACAACTTTGCAGAATAAAAATTTCCATGTGAAGTGCAGCATAATTTATAAAGATAGCAATGGTGTTTAAATGTTTACACCAATGGTTCTCAGTGGTGGAGTCCATATAAGATTTTGTTGTTGAAATTCATGTGCTACACTTTTACAATACACAAAATATTTTTGGTTACACTTCTATAATACATAACATATTTTAATAATTTTTTTTAATACAATTCCTAATAATATTTAGCTATAAAAATATGATAGGACTTTTTAAACATCAATTGGGTCCATCTAAATAAAATAGGAAACAAAATAGGGTCCACAAATAAAACATGGTTTAGGACCACTGGTTTACATAATTCGTTTATACTAAATACTGAGTCAACTTGTGTGTCTGAAAATATGGTAAAGATGCTTACATACATATCTCATTGAGTTTGGAAAAAATTGCATCCTAATGTAATTAAGGAAGACCATAGCAAAGAAAATGAAGTAGTCTCAATCAATAATAACCAGGTACATATGGCACATGGTGTAGGATATTCAGAAGTTGATGCAGGTGATATTTAGCTGTTATAATGAGATTTTCACTTACGAAGACCTTAAGGAGTTAGCAGAATCAGAAGTATATTATTTAAATTGTGAAAAAGAAACTCCCCTACAATTGGGTTAAGGAATAGAAATCTTATTTAAGAAAATCAGTGAAATAATTCATAACTTAGAGAGAGACTCTGGAGAAAACAATCCAAAATCTGAATGAAGCATGAGAAATAAAATATTTGTAATGGTAGTTGTGAATTGTTAGAGAAGAATGAAAGGTTCACAAGATGGAGGCAAAATGTAGTTAACCAGCATTGCCTTTTTATCTTTTTTATTTTATTTTAAAATAAAAATTAGAAACAGTAGTATATTTCTTTTTTTTTATTGTCTTGTATTTTTTTTACTTGTATAAATTAAATCATCTGGCTGTGTAAGAAACTTGCTTCCCAACCACATTGTTCAGGGTTCAGCCCTACTACACGACACCTTGGGCTGACCAAAGCCTTGTAAATGAAACTGGTAGATAGAAACTAAAAGAAGCCCATCATTTATTCATGTGTGTATCTGTGTCAGTGTTTGTCCACTACTGTGCCACATGACAACCAGTGTTGGTGTGTTTACATTCACGTAGCTTAGTGGTTCGGCAAAAGAGACTAATACAATAAGTACTAGGTATAAAAAATGAAAAGAAAAAAGTGCTGGGATTGATTCATTCAACTAAAATTCTTCAAGGCTATGCCCCAGCATGGCCACAGTTTAATGAGTGAAGCAAGTAAAAGAATACTGCCCCCACCCACCCACACACATTTGGACGTGTAAATGGGAAAAAGAGGTCTTAGTATACATGTAAATTTATGTGTGTGTGTGTGTGTGTATGTATGTATGTTAAATGATGATGATGAGATATATATATATATATATATATATATATATATATATATATATATATATATATATATATATATTTATTCCAAGCTGATGACTCACACCGTTACTAATGGTTTCTCACTACCTCTAATCCTTTAGGTACCTTGGAGCAATAAACATAACAAGATTATATTTTACACAGGGACTTGGAAGTCTACCATGTACTGGAATACTGTGACATAGTCTTTGTTTAATAATTCCATATTTCTATCATTGTGGAGCTACAATTCAATAATGACTCACCCTCACTTTCATGGCACAATATAGGTGAAAAATTTGGGTTCAGTTTCCACTTGGTACCTGCTATTAGTTCTCTTTAATATTTTTCTGTATCCACACATTTAACTAATATTAGTTAATACATATATATCAACACTACCACCCTCATTATCAGCATCACCATCACACACCACCACCACCACCACCACCACCACCACCACCATCATTTTACATTCACTTTTCATGCTGGAATAGGTTATGCAGGTCATCATGGTTAAAGTAAATTCTTATCCAGACTCACTGCCCTCCTGAGTGGAACCTCACCTCACTTGTATGATTCATTTGATATGGTTTCTACAACTGGACACCCTTCTTAACACTAACTACCTTACAGAGTTTGTGCACAAGAGCTAAAGAGGTTATCATATCCTCACCAAGACAAAATGTCCTCTCAACCCTATGTTGTCGCCACTTGTTTGCTAACCTTGTTACAGAGTGTACTGGGTACATATTATTAGGGCACTAGCATTAGTGAGGTTACCTTGTAATCTGCAAGACAGAAAATAATCTTCACTGCATTACATTGCTTCCATTTGATCAAGTCAATGTGACCCATGGCCTGGTACTCCATTGGTTATGACAACAAATGTTCCAGTTGATTTGATCAACAGAACAGCCTGCTCAAGACGCACATACCCTTCATGTAGTTACAAATATACATATATATATATATATATATATATATATATATATATATATATATATATAAGGAGTACTCCATCGGTTACAATGTCAAGGGAAGGGTACAATTTGCATAGGTTTGCATGAATATTCTTCCTGTTCTTAAGAGGGGTCACAAAATATGTATTGTTTCATCGTATAAAAGGGGGTTAATACGATTTTACCCAGAAATCACGTTTTCAAACTTTTAATCCCCCCCCCCCCACCTCCGTCCCCATCGCAATTTCTTAATTTGTAACTTTTTTACAAATATTTTTTTTTATCCATGTAGAAAAATAGAGATAACGAATCTGGGAAATATATATTTTTTTAAAGTTTAATTTTTTTCTTAAAGAAATACTCAATGCTCCCCCTACCCACCTTGCCCACCCATTACCTGCCTGCTTTCCAAAAGCTAAAAACACCCTATGTCTCACTTTCGTCTGATGCTTCAGGCATGCGTAGAATTGTACTAAAATAGCAGATGTAAAAAACATTGGAGCACCACCAGAAAACCCAACATGCTAGAAATAACAGGTGAACAACATTATTTCTGAAGAAACTTCCTCGCTTTCCAAAAAGCTAAAAGTGAAACATTGGGAGTTTGTAGCTTTTTGAAAGCAGTGAGGTGATGGGTGGATGTTTGGGAAGGAGATTTTAGTGTTTCTTTAAGAAAAAAGAAAGAAGAGAATTCTTAAAGATTCGTCTTCTGTGTTTTTTTTTTTTTTTTTTCTCTGTGGATTACCAAGAAAAAAAATTCAGAAAAAGTAAAAAATGAAGAAATTGAGATGGGAAGGAAGAAAATTAAAATATTGAGAATGTGTTTTGGGGGTGAAATCTTAATCTCCTGTATTAAAAACATAGGAATTGGAAGAAATTTAGGAAAAATATCAGTGGGGTGGGCACAAATGTCACCTAGGATATGCTAGAAACAACAGGTAGGATTTCTGGGAGAACTTCCTTATTGAAGATCAGGTTTTTAAATACACTCATCACAAGCAGGAATTGCAGAACAGAAAAGGGTGATGTCAAATTGGACTTGAGCTGTAATTTTGCATGTGCACATAGCAAGAAATAACATATTTCATACGGAAGTTTTATCTAGGATGTGTGTGTGCACGCGCATGTGTGCCTAAGGAAGTTATTTTATGGCATTCCTTTGTTAGAAGTAGGAAGGTTGTCAACTTAATCATTTGGGATCATATGATTATTCATTAATTTCTCTAAATTTTTTAAATTTTTTTATGCTTTGAAGAGAGCAGAAATTGAAAGTGAGAAAGCAACATTTGCTTTGGAGAACAGAAAGTGAAAGAGAGGAGGTGAAAGATGTATGTAAGTGTATATCAAATGGACGTGTCTGTATGCATGTGTAAGAGAGAGAGTGAGTGAAGGTGTGTGTTGTTATGTATGTATTTTTTGCATGTATGTGTAAGTGGCACTCACTTGCTCTCTCTCTCTCTCTCACACATGCACATTATCTTTCACATTCATATGAAAGATTATAATGTTAAATTTTTGTAATGCAAATATGTAAGTGAAAATAAAGTTTATTTGACAGTCGTAAGCTTACTGAATCTTTTGATACCCCATATGTCAAAATCGACAACTCAGTTTTCAAATGTATATTATGAATTTCCGTAAAAATTTTTTAAATTTCTTTATGCTTTGAAGAGAGCAAAAATTGAAAGAGAAGAGAAAGTAAAACCGTGACATTTGTTTTGAAGTGAGAGTAGAAAGTGAAAGAGAGGAGAAAGTGAAAGATGTATGTACATGAGAAAGTGAAAGAGAGAAGAAAATGGAAGACATATGTAAATGTATAAGAAATGGACATGTATGTGTGTGTGTGTATGTGTGAGAGATAATGAGAAAGAGAGAGAGAGTGAGTGATGGTGTGTTATGTATGTGTAAGTGGCACTCACTTGGTATCTCTCTCTGTCTCACACACACACATCTTTCATATGAACATACAAAAATACATATGCACACATCTTTTTTGTATATATATGTGCATGTGAGAGAGAGTGCGTGACTGTATTTCGTCATAACATATAGAGAAATGGATGCCTCTTAAGGTACATATTCATATAGAAAATGTGATGTCGTCATGGTATAGAATATTTACGATAGCTGACTTATAGAAAGATTACCATGTAAATTTTTTGTAATGCAAATATGTAAATGAAAATAAAGTTTATTTGGTAGTTGTAAGATTACTGAATCTTTTGATATCCCATACGCCAATATCAGCAACTCAGTTTTCAAATGCATATGGTTGACACACACACACAAACTCTCTTTTATATATATGAAAGACGTTCTTGTTTGTCATTCTCTCTGCCTGTCTCTCACATCCCCTGTGTATCTATCTCTTCCTTGTCTCCTCTCCTCTGATATCAGCCACATTTCCCTGAACCTAACACTTTTGCACCCCTCTAATTTTATCCTGTAATAGCCCAACCCCTGTAGTCAGTCCATTATCGATTTTTATTGAACTGGATGTTAGTTCAACATGTATACAAAGTTTGGTGCAAGCTGGTTCCCTGGTTTGGGCAGCAAGATGTTAACAGACAGACAGAAATTGCCATTTATATAAAAGGTATATATATATATATATATATATATATATATATATATATATATATATATATATATATGTGCTGGAGTGGCTGTGTGGTTCAGACCCACTGCATGGCACCTTGGGTAAGTGTCTTCTAATATAGCCTCAGGTTGACCAAAGCCTTTGTGATTGGATTTGGTAGACAGAAACTAAAAGAAGCCTGTCCTCTGTATGTGTGTGTGTGTGTGTGCTTGCCTCATACTGCTTGACAACTGGTGTTAGTTTGCTTACTTTGCCATAACTTAGTGGTTCAGCAAAAAGGAAATTATAGAATAAATTACCAGATTTAAAATAAGTACAGGGATGAATTTATTTGACTATGCCTTTCAAAGGTGCCCCAGTATAGTCACAGCCCAGTGGCTGAAACAAGTATGAGAAAATATGTTTTATCCATAACTGGGAGTCTAACAAAATATAAAAATATATGGCCGTTTAGGAATTGCTGCTTGTAATCATAGCTAGTTACATAGAGAAGCTAAGTAAGAAAGACAGACTGTTCATCCCGTTACACATACAACATCCTCATCATCATCCTTTAGTGTCCGGTTTCCATACTGACAGTTATGTTATCCAATTATGAATAGAATGTATTAACAGTTAGGCTTCTCATGTTCGTTTTTAATTCCAAGTCGCTTGAATTAGGTTCAAAGAATATGTTGTGTGTGTGTGTGTATGTGCATGCGCGCGCGCATCTGTATGTGTAACACACATGCACAGAGGCTTTGTTGTCACATGGCTTTGGGTTCAATCCCACTGTTTAGCAAGTGTGCTCTACAATAATATCAACAGACCAAAGCCTTGTAAGAGCGTTTTGCTAGGTAGAAGCTGAATGTTTGTATAGGTATGTGTGTTTGTGTGTATGTCACTGTGGTTTCACTTACAACTGTGACTGCATTTTATGATAGCTACGGTGGGCAGTGTTGTGGTTGTCAGTTATTCTGTCAACAAATCCAGACATTTTGAGCCTTCAAGGTAGAGTGTTAAAAGGGATCCCTTTCTTGAAAACCAGGTGAAGGTTAGCATCAGGAAAAGTACCCGGCTGCAAAACAATACCTCAAATAACATAGAACATATTTGTCCAACAAATGTATTTGTAAAACACAGGAAATGAAACATATACAACAGATAGCCTTAACTGTGCTGGTGTTCTACTCAACATTTAAACACTAATCTAATTATACGTATTTGCTTAAATTTTCTATTATATATATATATAATTTATATAAATAAGGATAAGATCGATATTTAATTATCGATTTTATCAAGTGGCCAGCATGGGAATAAAACCATCAAAGGTAATTTTTGATAGTTTATTTTGTTTTCTTTGTCTTCGCTCCTGTGTGCTATATGAACATTTTATTGTGGTTTAGAGCTAAGATTTAGCTGCTATTTTCAGCATGGCAGTATCTCATAGAAACCCTGAATTATAATTTATATATATATATATATATATATATATATATATATATATACACACACACACACACATACATACATACATACATACATACACAAATGTGTGTCAGTGTGCGTGTGTGGATCCTGTTACTACACAATAGCCCAATTCTATATTTATGCTCCATTGACAGCATTATACCATGAGAGTTTAACATAGCAGAAAATCAAGCCCCAATGTTGTATGGTAATTTGTCATGCAATGAACACATCAATAATTATATATATATTCTTATATAAGTTTCAGCCCAAAGGCTGTGGCCATGAGGGAGCACTGCCAGTGACAAAAGCAGCCAGTAACCTCCACAAGGAATCAAACCCTGTACTTCCTAAATTCTGGCTGAACACACTGTACCATTAAGCTAAGAAACCGCTATATATGTAATATTTTCTAAACTTGCCAATGATTAATGTCAACTCCTTGAAATCTTTAGATATGAGAAAATAATCTGGTTTATCAGGGTATGCACATATACACGCAAATATACATACACAGCATTTTAGATATATATTCTAAGGGAAATCAGAAACATGTTTTTGGTAAGGGATACTACTATAGGTCACATAGGTACAGTATTTGTTTTTCTCTTACAACTACAACAGCAGCTACGAATATATGGGTAACCATTCCATTAAGGAGGATGCTCAACATGGAAACAAAATTAATTGCCCCTCCTTCCACATATGTATGTACGCACACATACACAGTGATGTTCATGTGGAGGAAGTGAGATACAAACTCATGAGCGAATTTTCTTTCTATCCTCCCCACATGGTTGGAGACTGGCAGAGCGACCTACAAACCAGGACACACTGCTATATTAAATTTTTGTATTCATATGCACATATATATATATATATATATATATATATATATATATATTATATATACACACACACGTGTTATGCATACAATGTGTGTCTATGAACATTGAGTTATTTTATATATATATATATATATATATATATATATATATGTAAAAGGTTGAAGAATACTATACGAATATGTCTTTAAAAAGACTTTTCTTTTAAATTTACCAAAATTTAATTTTTCAATAATTTTTCAAAAATTTATTATTCATATTTACTGTTGAAAAGATCTCAAGGATCGAAACTGGTTCTGTAATGTTCTTTAATAAAGTATTTTAGCATTTTCTACTTTGTCTTTTTTCCATATATATATATATATATATCATCATCATCATCATCATCATCGTTTAACGTCCGCTTTCCATGCTAGCATGGGTTGGACGATTTGACTGAGGACTGGTGAAACCGGATGGCAACACCAGGCTCATATATATATATATATATATATATATACATGCATTCATACACGTACACACACATAAACATACACACACATTTATATATGTATACACTCACACAGATGAAAAACCAAGATGTTAACCTCTCACTCTAGTTGTATTGCAAAGTGTATAGTAGGAAGCAGGAAGGATTCATAGTTCACCCGTTAAAGCTTGGTGTTATCCCCTGTTTCCAAACAGCTCTAATTATATCCTTATGTATCTTAGACTAATGATGTAGGTAATTATTTTAAAGTGATATGTACTTGAAACATTAATTGAACAGATAGATTATATAATTATTATAATTCCATTAATAGTCATTAACCATATTTAAAAAAATTTTTTTTTTTAATTAACTAAAATCTTAGTATATTAGCAAATATTGTTATCTTCGATTAATTACATTTGCTGTGAAGACATAAATGTGTCCTGAAAGGGTATAATTAATGAAATGATCCCAACACCTGACAAGTATTGGATCATCCCATAAATAATGCGGTTTTTTCAATTGCACAAACTAAAAGTTGGAGGGGGACAGGATAAACTACCTGTATCAACTTGCTGTAAAAGCAGGTAGTAATTTTACCTTGTCCTTACTCTTAGTGTGAATTTTGAAGAGTGCAGTTTGATTTTAACAGTTATTGTTCCAAAGCTGTAATGCAAGTGATAAAGATGTATATTCAGCATATTTTGCTTTATGAGTTCAATAACAGCAACAATGCAACGGAAAGTAAGAGGAATATTAATGCAGTATATGGTGATAGGACAATAAGTGTAAGCTAGTGTCAATGGTGGTTTCAGAAATTCAGAGATGGAAACTACAGCCTAGAAGATGAGCCTCGTCCTGGAAGATCAGTAGAGCTCAAGGATGACATTCCAAAAGCTGGGCAGTTTGAATGGGAAATGATGCACCATCCAGCATATTCACTGGACATTGCTCCATCTGATTATCATTTATTCCTCAGTCTTCAAAATCATTTGGACAGAAAATATATGAATTCTGTAGATGAGGTCAGAACAATACTGGAGGAATATTTTTCGTTATGGGCAAGTGAATTTCAGAAGAAGGACCTTGCAAGTCTACAAGAGCATTGAAGAAAATGAAGGAGAATATATTTTAGATTACAAAAGAACTTTGTTTATCTTAATTCTGAAAGATAAAAGAAATATTAAAAAAACTACATCATTTATGAGATAACTCAATATAATTGACTTTGGTATAGACCAGTGGTTCTCAATTGGGGTCCATATGGCCTTTGGGTGTTCCATATAAGATTTTGTTAAAATTTCTCTGCAATAAATTGGTTATATTTCTACAACACACAAAACATCTTAATTTTTTAAAGCTATTTTTTATACAATTTCTTATAATATTTAATTATAAAAATATAATGGGATTTTTTAAAACATCAAATGGCTATGAGGATTCAGTAGAGATAAATAGAAACCAAGGAGGTCTGAGGTTTCCAGTTGATTGGATCAATGGAACAGCCTGCTCATGAAATTAATGCGCAAGTGGCTGAGCACTCCACAAACACATGTAACCTTAAGGTAATTCTCAGGAACACGGAGTGTGACAAGTCTGGCCCTTTGAAATACAGATACTACTCGTTTTTGCCAGCTGAGCAAACTGGAGCAATGTGAAATAAAGTGTCTTGCTCAAGGACACAATGCAACACCAGGTATTGAACTCATTACTTTACGATTGTGAGCTGAATATCCTAACCACTCATTCACATGCCTTCAAGGTCCAGTAAAGTAAAATAGGCATCAAAAGGCTCCATAGATAAAAAATGGTTGAGAACCACTGGTGTAGACTATGTGGCTAAAAAGTTCTCTTCCAGACTATATTGCTTTTGTGTTCAGTCCCATTGTATGGGACTTAAGCCATGTAATGAATTTGGTTAAACAGAACATGAAAGAAGCGTGTTATATGTGTGTGAGTGAATATGTGTGTGTGTGTGTGTGTGTATATATATAGTATATGTGTATATAGCATGTGTGTGTGCATCTCCCTGTCTTGACATTACATGTCACAGTTATACAATCAATGCCATTTGTTTCCAGTCCTCCATGAAAACATGTCCAGTCATGCTTGGAAACGTGCGAGGGTTGGCCAGAAGGACATTCAACCTTAGAAAATTTTAAAATTTTAACCCATTACCATTTAAACCAGCCATACTCAACCCAAATATTGTATGCTTTATGTTCAAACTGGCCAGATCCAACCTCTCACAGCTACCCTACAATGTCATTCTAAAAATAAACAATCACATCGTTAAAAACTCAAAGCTACATGATAATGCATGATTAATTAAAAATAATGTGAATAAATAAGCATTGCATTTGGCAGAGCAATCTGAATGCCAAAGGCTTGAGCGAAATCTGCTGGGCTCCTGCGATCATGGAAAATTTGATGCTAAAACAACACTGGAAATGATAATGACACGGATGATGGTGAACTGGCTAGAAGTAGAGATGCCAGTCAAAGTCAAATCTAATGGAGTTTGTATGTGGAATAAAAATGAAGTCTTGAAATTTAGATGTTACCAGTTTTTGATTTACTGTCTCCGTAGGATTTTCGAGCGAGATTGTTGCCAGTGCCCCTGGACTGGCTTGTGCGGGTGGCACATAAAAGACACCATTTCGAGCGTGGCCATTGCCAGTATCGCCTGACTGGCCTTCGTGCAGGTGACACGTAAAAGCACCTACTACACTCTCTGAGTGGTTGGCGTTAGGAAGGGCATCCAGCTGTAGAAACTCTGCCAAATTTAGATTGGAGCCTGGTGTTGCCATCCGGTTTCACCAGTCCTCAGTCAAGTCGTCCAACCCATGCTAGCATGGAAAGCGGACGTTAAACGATGATGATGATGATGATGATGATTAATAGAACTTCTGTCACTGTTCACCCAAAATGAATTGAGCCAGTTACATCCAGTGAATTTGCTGCATGACAAACAGAAGTCAACTATACCTGGTGATCATTGCAGACTGATGCAGAGATCATGAATCATTTCTAATTCCAACACCAGACACCATACCCTCATGACCAAATATAAGTTCAAGATTTGACTTGATTATGTTAATGCATGTTTTAACTACCCACTTTTGTATCAGAATATGGAAGATAATATTTATCTTTATGAAAAACAAAAAAACACTCCCATTTTTTTTTTTTTTTGCACACCTTTTCACTTGTACTGCAAATATTCAAAAATCAATTACATTCATTTTAGTTTTGCATTGATACAGGGCTACCACACATTTCCTATACAGTGTGAAGCTAGCTTTAAAAATTTATTTTGCCAGACAATCTTATAGAAAGTCACCAAATCTTCCTCAAATCAAATCCTGTTATCTTCAAACAAATGTAGAGTAGATTGGGTTATGCTGGATAAAAGATGGAATTGCTAGATTTTGAATATCTTTGAGTATATGTCTGCTTGATCACTGTCAACCTGAGCTAAATAATTTTGTCTTATATTTATGAATAACAAATGGATCAAGAAAAACCATTAATGAATTCAAATAAGAGTCCAGATTAATAGAACAGCACAGCTGATGTTTTGCATCTAATTTCGAACTTCCTTTTTTACTGCCCACCTCAAACCATAATGGAGGGTGACTGGATACCCAACAGGACTAAAAAGAAGACCTGTTGAAGGACAGATGAGTTGAAGGACAGATGACAGATGCTTGTGAGTCAATGGCCATCCAATTGGGGAAGGCAATGGCAAACCACCTCAATGTCTCTGCCAATAAAACACTATAAGAAGGTAAAAACAAAGTAATACTACGGCTCCATCCTATGGGAGAACTCATGCTTAATTGGGAAGACTTTTGCTGTTGTGTCATCAACATGCTGCAAAAGCATACATGATGACAAACCATAATGGACATGCCATAAAGCAGTGAAGCTTTTTTTTAACCCATTAGCATTCAGATTACTCCGTCAAATGTTTATTTATTCACATTGTTTTGTATTAATCATGCATTATCTCAGAGCCTTGAGATTTCGATGATGTGAATGTTTACTTTTAGAATGACTTCCTAGGATAGGTTTGAGAGGCCAAATCTGGCCAGTTTGAGCATAAAACAAGTGGAATATTTTGGGTTGGAAATGGCCACAAAACAAGATGGTCATGGTTGGAATACCTTTTGATGATCAGGAATGACATGAAGTTGAATTACAAGACAGATCAAGGAGAAGAATACATTGACTAATGTATTCTCTTTAAGATGGTAGAGTGTAGTTTGAGGGACATTTATTGCTATTTCCAGCAGGTCATGTAACTAGCAATGTTGGCTCTCTTATTCATGTTGTAATTCAACCTCATATCAGTCCTGGTCAATCAGTCTTATCATCAAAAGGCATTCCAACCGTGACCATCTAGTCGTTTTGTTTTTCAGACATTGTGTATCTATCTCTATGATTACATTCTCTAATGCAGGGGTTTTCAAACTGTGGTCCGCAAGGACAAGACGGGGTCCGTAGACAGCAAATACTTTTTATGGGCAATTTGATTTTATATATGTTTTTTAATCAAAATCTTTTAATTGACAATAAACCTATTTGTTAAATACTGTTAAATAAATAAATGTAAAAATATATGTTATTTTATGCAAATATTTATGTATAAATTTCATAAGCATTTATAAGGGGGTCCCTAAGGTAAAGCCTGAAATATAAAGGGGTCCGCAAGTCAAAAAGTTTGAAAACCCCTGCTCTAATGCATCAATCTTGATTTTTTTTTTGGATGATAGGATGTCATGGCTGCAGTACCTTTTAATGATAGGCCTGTTTACTTGAATGAGGTTGGCATTGGTCCAAACAACAGCACAAGTATACATTTTATGTCAGTAAAGATAAGAAAATGTATATATACAAATACACAATTGACCAATAATGGCACTATGTTGATATCATCATCATCATCATCATCATTATTTAACGTCTGCCTTTCATGCTGGCATGGGTGGAATCATAGTATAGTTTTGTGAGCCCATTATGATGATAAACTGCCTGTTAGCCCCAGTTATAAAAGCAACATCACAGCAGTAATAACAGATTTCAAAATATTAATTAAATAAACAAAAATGAATATATGCCACCTATGCATGTAAATTATAAACAAAAAACCAAAAGACATTAAATAATTTTTTTTACTAATCCCATAAATTAATGACTAATTAATGAAATAAAGAGGGCTACTGCACCTATAGTGTTAGGTGGCATCTTTACTTGTGTGTATATACACCTATTGATATGTATATATGGTATATTTAATTTTGCTAAGTTTCAAGCAGAGAAGCATTGAAAAATATCTAAATAAAAAAATAATAAAGCGATAATTAAAAATGTTTGGAGAAGCACTGACTTCATACCCAACTCAGTTGAGCAGTTTTTACAAGCAAACTGCATTTACTGCTGGGTTTGTGTGTGTGTGTAGTCAGAACATGTCACTGCAATAGTCTCAAAGGTATCTCAATGTTATATGAAGCTCTACAAAGTGTAAAAAAGTTACAGTTTCTAAAGAAGCAACACACTTCTAGAAAAATCAAAATCGACAATATCTGTCATATTTCAAATAGTCTTTGACTACTTGAAAGCTTCAAGGACTTGTTCTATGTCAATGAATAAAGATAGTAATGGAACAGCAATTCAGTGGCATGAAGACTTATGAAACCCGCATTAACATGCAGTTTACTGTTGTAAAAAAAATATCCAAAAACAGAACATGAAAGTAAAAATGTCCTCAAAAACCATGAGTGAAGACACTGACACCCCAAAATTCTATGAAAAGAATAAAAACTCCCTTAGGCACCAACATGTACAGTAAATTCTAACATTGTGTTAAGTATTTCACAAATAGCAGCTGAGGTACACTGTTCAATCATACTATAACCAGCAACCTGACAGCAAACTGATTAGGCAATTCGACGGCTCTATGTCAATGCATAATAACCAACATAGTTACATGTCAGGGACTAGAGAAATAATGGACGGGAAGTGATGTCGTTTCTGTGGATTTACTAGGACTATACGAGTCAATTCCTGTTTTTGAAAAGAGCCATTTGACTCAACACTATTACATGACAGGATGTCACAAGATGTCACCATGGAATCTAAAATGACAATGATCAATAATCTTGACAGGGTGGTTGAGCAACTTTGTGTGATTGCATCTTACAGTGACATCATAGTTTTCTTTAACATTTATCACATAACTGGAATCAATCATTTTCTCTGATTAGTGGTCAGTTTATAATAATCCAGTCAACTGCGTTTATTATATCCACAGAACTGTAAACCTTTGATGCCATTTTGTGGGACCTGCCAGCATTCAGGGTTGCCAGTATAAAATTCTAAAAAGCATTATTTCAATATCTAAAAAGTACTGTACTAAATAAAAGTGAAAAGTACCAAAAAAAAAAAAAAAAAAAAAAAACGCATTTAAGCAAAATAAGACAAACATGTGTAAATATCAAATAATTTATATTAAAAATTACAATTCTAATTAAATTAAAATGAAATCAATATAATTATTTTTGTTTTTATTCCATAATATTTTCAAAGATTTACTGATCAATTTCTTTTGATGTAGAAGCTGCAAGTTCACATGGTTTATAAGCATCTATAGATCCCATTTTCTTTGACAGTTCACTAAATAGTTTATAATCATAACATTTACCATTTCAATTTTGTCCATATTTGATATTCAAAATTTCTCTTAGTTCCTATGCTTAGACGGTTATTAGAAGTGGTGGAGGGGGGGGGGGCTGAGGGGCATGTGCCCAGGGTTGTTGCTAAGCCCCTGCAATCCTTAAGGTTGAGGTGGCCCCATGTTTAGATCAAAGTACATAGATGAGTCATTCATTTACTTTGGTTAAGATGTTCAACAAGAATAAAACTGTCTATGTTAACTGAAAATTTCAAGAAATAAAATGGTAATACATTGTACCTGCAAAAGTTCTCGTAAAAATATTACATTGTACCATGAATGTGTACCAGACTTTGTGTATTGTCTATGATATCTATTGAACATGAACTTTGCTCTCAGCTTAATTATTCTGAACTGATTAATGATTTCGCAAAGTCATAAGTGCACCGTGTTTGTCTTTGAAAGTTGCCTGAATTATAGAAGTGCTCTTTTATTCATATTACTCTTTTACTTGTTTCAGTCATTTGACTGTGGCCATGCTGGAGCACCACCTTCAGTCGAGCAAATTGACCCTAGGACTTATTCTCTGTAAGCCTAGTACTTATTCTATCGGTCTCTTTTGCCGAACCGCTAAGTTACAGGGACATAAACACACCAGCATCTGTTGTCAAGCAATGTTGGGGGGACAAACACAGATACAAACACACACACACACACACATATATATACATATATACGAAGAGTTTCTTTCAGTTTCCGTCTACCAAATCCACTCACAAGGCTTTGGTCGGCCCAAGGCTATAGTAGAAGACACTTACCCAAGGTGCCATGCAGTGGGACTGAACCCAGAACCATGTGGTTGGTAAGCAAGCTACTTACCACACAGCCACTCCTGCACCTATATAGCTACTTACAACACAGTTTTACTTCTTGAAATTTGTAATAGACCTCAATAAATTTACTTTTAAAGATGTTCTTTAGGATAACATGAAATATTGAACTTCAGACAGAATAAAGTAAAATATAGCTGTGAATAAAAGGTGCGTAGATTATGAATTTTGATTGAAGGGATGGGGCCTCAAAACAAAAAGTTGCAGGGGGGGGGGGCTCTAAAAGTAATGTAATAGAGCTGCACATGCCTCCCCTCAAAAAAAAAAAAAGTGCACCTTTATAAATAATGTTATTATGCCCTTTTCTCCTGGAATTGTATTCCCTTCAGACCTTGTGCCCTCCCTTTGAAAACTTTATGGTACCATGCCTGGTCATGCTCATTTGATTTCATAAAATTGAGCTAGCTAAATACTCTCTCTATGTCAGCATTTGCAATGATAAGTGATAAAGCTAACTTAGACAAAAGTTCAGATGGATTTTTGCCAAATAGTAAGTGTTTGAAATCTATGACCATTTTATATTAATTTTTTTCCCCCGCATTGAAAACCAGTTTTTGTTACAATCTCAATCTTTATTAAACTGCTTTGCATGATCTTTAATTCCAGATTTTATTGATTGGAGACATTCTGTTACACTAAACTAGACATGGGCAATGTTTTTCGAGTGGCAGGTTGCATGAGACATGGCTCATCAGATAGGCTGGTAAGAGGTGAATATTATCTGGAAGACTGTTTAATGGTCTTCAAAACTTTCACAATTTTTATGCATCAGCCTCTTATCTTAGTTTCTTCTTTTAGAAAGATAATTGTATGTCTTTGTAATAACGTTCAATATCCTAATCATATTACATTACAGAAAGTGAAAGAGTACTTCTAAATACTGCTTTCACTGTTGAATAAACATTTCTTTTTATTATTTGATGTTGTTATAGAACCTCGAAAATTTTCAGTAGAAATTCTTGTTGCTTTCATTACTGAATACAAATAATCCTTTCTGCTACAGGCACAAGGCCTGCAATTTTGGGGGAGGGGGTAAGTCGATTACATCAACACCAGTACTCAACAGGTTTATCAACCTCGAAAGGATGAAAGGCAAAGTCGACTTTGGCGGAATTTCAACTCAGAACGTCGCGGCAGACGATATTGAATACAAATAATGTTTAACCATTGTAACTAATTCATAGAGTTTGCAGAATGGTTAGAGTTGGAAAAATGGAAACCGATTTGTTACGGTCCGTCAATTTTATGTTCTAAGTTCAAATCTTGCCAATGTCAACTTTGCCTTTTAACCCTCCCAGGTCGATAAAATAAAGTACCAGTCAAGTACTGGATATCAACTGATCTTCCCTTGTGCCTATTATCGATTGCACAGTGGACATCAGGTAGCACACACAAGTTGGAATTTCTCCATTTTGATGAAGATTTTCAGATTTCTTTTTTTCATGGTGCCATTGGTAAATGGAGGGAAGCATTTTTTTACCCAAAAAAAAAATTTCTCCCTGACCAATTTTGGTCGATTTTGTGGGCACTACGCACGATGCTTTTTACTCTCCACCCCTTCGAACTGATTTTGGTTGAGTTTGTGTGCACTATGCATTTAAAAACGATAGGAGTAACGTTTTCGCTAAAAAAAAAAAATGAAAAAAATTCAACCCCATATTTATGAATTTCTTAATATGAGTGCAATGGAGGAAGTTTAAAAGTAAATTCTTTTAGACTCATTTAGTTTTTGAGTAATAGAAAAAGTTTAAATGGAAGATACCTTGTATTATGGTGAGAGAAACAAATTCATAAAACAGTGTTGAATATAGTTTCACTATGACAAAAAAGGTGATTTAGCTGTTGTTTTTAGCACATCTTTCAATGGTCTGATACTTCCCTTGTTTCTTTAATATTTTTCTCTCCATAAACACACTTAATTGAGTAAAGGAAAAAGGTTTAACAAAAAAAAAAAATGACATGTATCATGTTAAGAAACCCATAAATATGAAGTTGAAATGTTTTTTTTATC
Organism: Octopus bimaculoides; assembly: GCF_046866305.1. Lineage (NCBI taxonomy): Eukaryota > Metazoa > Mollusca > Cephalopoda > Octopoda > Octopodidae > Octopus > Octopus bimaculoides. The sequence goes on from NC_142943.1 coordinate 14,068,390, forward strand.
CAAAAGGTAGCCCCCCCCCCCTGTTTTTAACTGTGTAGTACCCACAAAATCAAACAAAATCGGTCGGAACACACACATAATCATTTTTCTAAAAAAATTTTTGATAAGATGTTACCCATCATTTCGATGGTCATTGTGAAAAATGAAAAATCCGTCAAAACAGAGAAATTCCAACTTGTGTGTAAGTTACTTGTTAAGAAATTTATAAATATGGGGCTGAAAAATTTATTTTTTTAACGAAAAGGTTTCTCCCATTGTTTTAAAGTGCGTAGTGCCCACAAAATCTACCAAAATCGGTGCGGTGGGTGGGGTGTTTAGAAAAAAAAATCTTTTCGAAATTTTTTTTTGCTAAAAGCCCCATCATTTTCAAGGACACTATGAAAACAATCTGAAAAATTCTTCAAAGCAGAGAAATTCTAACATGTGTCCTACCTATCGGTGATGTCCGCCAATTGTGTATTAGTTTAATTACTATCTGGCTCAAATATTTTATTAAGAAATTTAGGAAAAAAAAAAAAAGAAGAAGAAACTAAGAAAAGAGAATAGTTCTGAAAGAAATTTCAAAATACTATTAAATAATTGAAATATTGAAATGCATTACCCTCACCCCAACTGAATTGTAATCTTTAAAACAAAGCTTTGGAAAATGTCAAAAATGGAAAATATACGACCAGAGACTTTAAAACGGATAAGAAGGCAGTTGTTGATTAAAAAATATTGTTTAAAACGTACAGTCACAACGTATGTTTAATTGTTGTTTAAAACAAATACTGTTTATAACATATGAGGTTTAAAATGTATAGTTCAAAAGGCAGGAAAAAAAAACAACTCCATTAAAAGTTAAACTTTAAGTTTAGGCCATCGCGTGACAGCTGATGTTGCTGTGTTTATGTCCCCATAACGTAGCGGTTCGACATAAAACACCGATAGAATTAATACTAGGCTTACAAAGAATAAATCTTGGGATCAATTTGTTTGACAAAAGTCGGTGTTCTAGCATGGCTGCAGTCACATGACTGAAACAAGTAAAACAATAAAAAAACTATGCTTCATATTTTGCAAAATATATATATACATACATATATGCATACATATATATACATACATATATATATATACGCATATATACATATATATATATTCATACATGTATACATATGTGCATATATACATACATATATAAATGCACATATAAATATATACATACATATATATACTTACATACACATACAAAGATATATACACACATACATACATGTATATATATATATATATATATATATATATATGTATATATATATATATATATATATATATATATATATATATATATAGTGAAACTATTAAAAGTGAAACTATAACTCTTAATCCGTCGAAGGTTTCACTTTTATTCTTCGTGTCTTGGAATGTGATATGGAACCAGTACCAATGTTGCATTGTTTTAATCCCCAAAAGTTATATGTTGACACTCTTGCGGTCTCATAGTATTACCATGTAAAATTTGATTTGATTTAGCTGTTTGAGAATGCATTGGGAACAGACTGAGAGACAAAGGATTTTATATATACATATATACATATATACATATATATATATATATATATATATATATATATATACATACATACATACATACATACATACATATATATATATATATATATATATATATATACATACATACATATATATATATATATATATATATATATATACATACATACATATATATATATATATATATATATATAGAGAGAGAGAGAGAGAGAGAGAGAGAGAGAGAGAGAGAGAGTGAGAGAGAGAGAGAGAGAGAAATTACGTATTTCAAATGTAGGGGAGACTTTAATCCATGTCTTTCAAACGTCTGCTCTCTCCTTCATCATGCCTTTGGGACAGCAATCACCACTAAAATTATGTTTTTTCTTCTTTTAACTTTGTTTTATTGTATTTCACATTCTGAAGCACTTGTAATTCGCAAATTAAAAAAAAAATTCTTAACCCACTCCTTTTTCATTGTACCTTTCAAAATTAAGAAAAAATCTAACTTAGGTGATGTGTGAAAAACAAATGGGAAATTCGAAAGTATTTATAATACAATAATTTCAATCATTTAAAATTTAGAAAAGAAGAGAAAAAATACTTAATTGGAGAAAAGTATAATGGGATCAAATATATCATGGTTTCAGAAATACGCATGCAAAACAATTTGAAAAATCCTGTCCAAAACTTAAATTTCACTATTCCGAATGTCCAACCATACTCTGAAGTGGGTGGGAGATGAAAACAATTGAAATTTTGCTAAGACAGCTTTGCTCAGAATAGTAATTTGCAATGTTTAAAACATATAGTACCAAGTAATTTTTCATATAACCAAAATAATTAATAAAATGAATAAACGAGTTACAGGGGAAAGAGATCGAAATGTATTGTTCGATCAGTGAATGAAAATACAGTCACAATTTTAGTAGAACGCGTTTAAATGCCACAAATAATAGTTGAGGTAACTGAACAAACATCTGAAGTTGATAACTAGTATTCTTTTGGATTGTAATCAGAGTATGAAAATATTGACTATTTGCAATGATCATAGCAAATAGGTACCACACACGTCTTTGATTTTACTTTTTTTATTATTTCAAATATTTCTTCAGATTCCTATATTTTTAACAGCCAAACAATGGAGCTTATGATTCGACATGTAAATAAATGAATAAATAAATCCCCGCTCAAAACTTTTTCGAATCATGTTTTGGGGGGGGGGGGGGCAAAAATGTCCATACTTATGGTTGAGCATCTTGAAAAACGTGTTAACTTACAAACAAGTGTGATTAATACTGACATTCTTAGGGAAATAGAGTCGGAAAATACCTAGTGCATTCCCCCGCCCAACGTAATGTCTTTGGATTTGTATGTTCTAACCATTTTAGCATTTAAACTGTCCATAATCCGACCCAAATATTCTGTTTTATGTTGAAATTGGATAGAATCAACCTTTCACACCCACCCTACAATGACATTCTAAAAACAAACAATCACATCATTGATATCTTGAAGCTACAAGATAAAGCATAATTGATTCAAAGCAATGAATAAATAAGTATTACATTTGCCAGAGTAATCTGAACACTAAAGAGTTAAGCATTGGAGATTAGGAACTAAAAAAAAAAAAAAAAAGTTGGGATAACTTTTCTGTAATGTTTTAATTTTGACTTTCTTTTGAAATGCCATTTTTCTAGTTTTGTATTTATATTATTCAGTGAAGCAATTTCCTTTATTTATTTATTTATTTATTTATTTCTAGTACATGAAACAATTCACGTGTGCTGGGTTCCACAAGAATTGACCTATTGTAACTTTTATTGCCTGTCTCCTCCCGTTTTGTTCAATTTCTTGATTAAATCTATGGATAAAAAAAGTTGAATAAGTTGTTGATAGACACTTTTTCTGTAACTTCTCTCCTAATAGAAATCATCTTTCTACATCCTACCCTTTTTTATATAAAAGAACAAAATTGCACTTGCTTGAAAACAAATCCCATACCACATAAAACCAAGCATCTACAAAACCCAAACCTAAGTTCTTCCAGTAGTTTTATATGGGCTAGAATGTGTCAGCTGGACATCTGTTACCTAGAAAATCTGGATGCCTTTCAGAATCATTTAATGTGACTTATTACTAACACCAAACTTTCAGACTATACCAAAAGTGAAGATCTAAGGCAAATAACCAAATTACCACCCATCATCTCTATCATCAAAAATGGTGTACTCTAACTGCTTAACCACACTAAACGAACAGTTTGTGGCATCAGCAGGATCTATTTCGAAGGCATGGTTAATGGTAAAAGAAACAGAGGTTGGCAGCCTAAAATATTAAGAGATAACATGACATCATGGACAGGTCTTGACATATTTTCTCTGTGTGATCTTGCCAAAGATTGAATTTTCTTGTTGGTGCTCATTCTGCCGCATGCAGAGATAGTGGGATATATATATATATGTAGGCGTAGGAGTGGCTGTGTGGTAAGTAGCTTGCTTACCAACCACATGGTTCTGGGTTCAGTCCCACTGCGTGGCACCTTGGGCAAGTGTCTTCTACTATAGCCTCGGGTCGACCAAAGCCTTGTGAGTGGATTTGGTAGACGGAAACTGAAAGAAGCCCGTCGTATATATGTATGTATATATATATATATATATGTATGTGTGTGTATGTGTTTGTGTGTCTGTGTTTGTCCCCCCAACATCGCTTGACAACCGATGTTGGTGTGTTTACATTCCCGTAACTTAGCGGTTCAGCAAAAGAGACTGATAGAATAAGTACTAGGCTTCCAAAGAATAAGTCCTGGGATCGATTTGCTCAACTAAAGGCGGTGCTCCAGCATGGCCGCAGTCAAATGACTGAAACAAGTAAAAGAGTAAAAGAGTAATATATATATGGGTACATATACTATATCTAACAAAAAGAAAAAAACGGGATGGTTATAAGAGGAATACTTTTAATTCACTAGACCACCACCGACCTGAAGATAAAACAGCAACAGAATATGTCTTCTGCTTCCGACATTTTTGCCACACCCTTTCGTAGCTTCTGTTAATGATATTTTATTAGAAACTGTCAACAATAGAACTGTAGTGAGTTTGTTTACGATAAGATATGTCATCTTCAATCAATCATTTCTAATTATAATATTTATTTCTGTAATTTCTACACATACGACACGAAGATAATTGGACAGGAGAGATGAATTAACTAACGACAAACATGTTTGACTCTTGTGACACTATTATCACGAGTGAGTTTTCAAAGTTCTGTTCATGTTTCTAACGTAATCTTTGTTGTAATTAATCTCTGTAATCATCTTGTTATAACATTAAAAATGATTTCACGGAAATTCTATGAGGTTATTGCAGAGATATTTGACAAGGAGATAATTTAAAACAACTGAAAATAAATGTTTTTATAAATAACAAAAAAAAAAAAAAATCCAAGAATAATGTACTTTTCCTAAAAAGGTAAATAGGTAACTTTTTTTAGCTTATTTTACTAAATAAGTAACTTTTTAGCTTATTTTACTTTCAATTTTGAAATACTATAAAACGAAACGTTAATTTTGGGTTTTTGTTGTCTAAAAAAAGCCATGTTTGAAAAAAAAGATCTTTAACAATTTAATCACTGAAGCATTTATCATGTTTAAAAATAGAATTATTTAATTGTAATTGATAGAAAGCTATATGCAAATATACTCCAGTTTTACTGCACACAGAAAATAGTTGTATCAAATCCACAACTTGGGCGAATTGCTAGAATTTCAGCAGGATGTAGAAAACCTATACATTTTGAGGAGGAATAATGTAATAAGTGCATTTAGTTACGGATTTGTATCTTAAGATTGTTCTTTATTATTCTTCATTTTAATGTTGTGCCACTTATTAACTTTAATCTATGTATTATTAATGTTATCTAGTGAGTATCAAGCTCTCAGGTAAGTCTCGTGGTTACATGCAGTGATCCAGTAGAGAAAAGGGACAGGTAGCCATGAGAGGTGTTATTCGTAAACAAGCCTAGAACTGTTCGTAAACTATACGACATGAAACCTCTTATTTTGAAACTGATGTAATTTACTTCAATAAAGGTAAATTAAGGTTTTTCTGAGCTTTACATAACAGGTGGCAGACTTTTCACCTGGTTTAACACTGTTACATGGTACCTTCAGTAACTTTAGTAGGTCTCACATTGTGACAGGCATTTGGGACAGATTTCCTGTTTAAAGATACCTTCTTCCACTAATTTCAGTGGCCCTATAACGAATCATCATTAGACGGGGAAAAAAAGCACCCATCCTAGATAATGATGTTTAGGGAGTTAAGCAAATGCCCATTCTAGACAGTGTCATTTAGGGAGCCTGAAAAATACCTATTGGAGTGACAGGAGCTCCTTCCTGCATCATCCTATAACTCTTTTGGCATCACAGATGAGAAACCATGTATCAGTTTCCTGTTTCATGCTATTGTACGTAGCAGGAAGTAAAAGCACTCGTAATATTATAATCAGTCCTGGCAATTTAGGACACTGAAGTCCAAGATTAATTGGTGATGGAAAAGATGACTAGGTGACTCAGAAATGTAGAGTGCTATAATTTTCTGCAGTCAGATCATGCACCCTCTAACTTTTAAAAAAATATCTTTGGACCCTGATTTCTTTTGTTTGTTATGATTTTTGTTATTTCGATTTAAAAAAGGAATGATTCTAGTTAGTCAATGTCTAATGGCATTTCTTACCCAGTCAAGATAACATGTATATGAATGTTTGCTGTATAGTTATTGTATAATTTTGTGAAATTTATTTTCAGTTTATATCGAAGCTTTCTTTTTTTATTATTGTATAAGCGTTATGATTGATTTTCATTTTCAGTCTGTATAGAACAAATAAAATTTAAAAATACCAATAAATACAATATAAAAATTATGAATCCTTGGTCATAAATAATAACCATCAGATGTAGATCTCATCAATATTTAACCACTTTATGTCACTGTTTGATCTTAAACGTAACAAATCTGTCATCATGACTCTTGTTTTTGAATATTAAGACTATCAATTGGGGGATACAACACTGTGGTTAGGATTACTTTTAAGATTTTGGTGGAAGAACTATCACTACAATATTGATACACTAAATTACTGTCATTCATTTATTCAATATTTCCATTTATAAAATAGTCATTTTGAATTTTCATGTAAGATTATTTTGAATAAAAAATCTTTTCACATGAACGCTTTCACAGATTCTAAATCTGATGTTAAAAAAACAAAAAGCATGAAAAGATTAGGTCTGGGTGTGATTCCACTGAATTTTCATTTATTATTGTAATTCCACAAAGAAATAGATATTAAATTTTCGTTTGTACCCAGTATAATTTAACAAAAATAACAACACTTTCACTTTACCTATAAGCTCTCATTGACATTCTTGGTTTGACACTGTATCTGACTTTATTGAAAATTTCTACACTGTAGTTTTGTTTTTTTATGCTGATTGTGAACATCATAAGCCTTTATTCAGAGAAATTAATAAGGTTTTGAACATTTAAATACTGAATATTTTTGTAATTTTAGTCAATCAAATTTATCCTTTCTCTACACACAGTAACAGTGTTATGAAAAAGCTTTTTTTCTCCCCCCACCCCACCCCAATATACCTCTGACAATTACAACTCTGACCCAACCCTATCTCTTATATCCTAACTCTAGACCTAAGATGGTTTCTTCTGTTGGTTACTATAAGGGTTGAGATGCAGACAAATCTGTTTGGTTAAAATTACAAAAGAAATTCCGTCTTTAAGCCTTTGTAACTTATTTTATTATTAAGGGCTCCGAAAAGTATTGTGATTTTCATAAATGGCATGGAAAACTACATTTGTGTAAGAAAGTTTCAATAAAATCAAAAATGTCTGAAAATGAAAAAAATCCATGTTTAGTTTTTCAAAAGTTGACTGTGAGGTGGCGGCTTATCTATCACATATATAAACAATACTACATGTTATTGAATACTTACTTTAATGATAGTGTGTTGGCAAAAATTGTGACGGTCTGCATTGGCAAAAGTTGTAAAGTTGATGAGTTTAGATTAGATTCATATGCCATGGAGAGAAAGCCTTTCTGGGGCTGACTACTCATCTACAAAAAAGCTATTTTTCTCTTGGATGAAATGGTAGTTTTAAATACTTCGCTACTTCTTTTTCTTCACAGCGTATGAATTTATCCAAATGCATAACCTGTCTCTTTTCTTATGTGTGTGTGACATGCATACACATACATTAAAATTACAATTTTCTTCAAGACCCTTCCAAGAGGTTTCTATTCTCTTTGTCACTTACCACTCTCTGTCAAACTCAACATTCATGTTAACAAGCAATTATCAAATAAATTTTGAGAAAAGAATTTCATATCATATTATGTATATAACAAAATTCTTTAGTCAAAATCTATATGGAAATCTGGACTGGACTACATACATTCATTTCTGTTAGATCTTTGGGGGAATGCCAAATAACTCAAATAGGACATCTGGAATTTGATATCTCGATGAAATTCTATATTGAAACTATTATTTATATCCCAGAAATAAACATTTACTTCTTTATCCACCTCTTCCTTAATTCGTTGGAGAGTCAAGCTTTTGTTGTCTCCTATGGGATAGGATGCAACAAGCCATAATAACTATGATAATGATGATTGTTCTCAACCACCGTAACTGTAGATTGGTAAGTTCTATAAAGCAAAAACAGATCTTCTGACTGTAACATAAACTTATCAAATATGACAAAAGAAAAATATGTGGTGAGGAAAGTATATTGTTAGCTCAATAACTAATATCATTTTAATCATTTCAACAAGTAAATGAAGCAATCAAAAACGTATCTCAGTTTTATTAGAGCTCTGCTTGCAAAGCACGCAATTTACTGTACTTGTTGAGGTTGTGATGAGTGAATAACTAAGGAGATATTCCTTACTATAAGCAAGTAAGTGTGAAAAGTTAGTAAATTTAGAAAAAAATAAATTACTAAGGTTAATTAGTCAGATATGTTATCTGTGGAGAAAAAAGAAACAAAATAATAGTTAAGCTAGTGTTAAGAGATTTCATGTAGAAAACATCAAAAATCTAATTAGAATTACTTATACAGTGAAGAAAAGACTATGTTAGCTCAGTGACAAATACTAATCTCTGGCTAATTTATCTTGTTTTTCTATATGCTACACCCATTGTGTTGTGCTTCAGAAGGTATATAACTTAAGCTTCTATAAGTTTTCCTGATATGGTTCCACTCTCACTATAAAGTTCTGAGGTTGGTAACAGGAAAAGTGTCAGCTTGCTTGTTTTTATGTCCATTCTACTCTGTTAGCATGGGTTTGATAAAATATATATTATTGAAGCATTGTTTTACAGCTAGAGACCCTTCCTGTTGCTAACCCATATCTGCTTTTCAAGTAAGGGTATCTCTTATTCCACAAACATTCCCAAAGTACAGAGTGAGCAACAATTTGTTAAAAGGGAAATGACAACAAACTACACCACCTGTAACCTAGTGATTTTTCATTCAAACATTCACACTGATGCACACGCATGCACATGCAGCAGTTTTTGTATAGTTTCTGTCTACCAAATTCATTCAGAAGGCATTGGTTGGCCCAAGAACTATAGTTGAAAGTGATTCACAGTGGTATTGAATTGGAACCATATGAAATTCATAACCATGCTACAGTAATCCCTTGCCATATCGCAGTTTATTATTTAAGCTTACATCGATTCCTCTATGATCTTTATGAAAAACAAACATTAATGTTTAATAATTTATGTTATAAAGTTTAACCCATTACCTACCAGTGATCTCATATGAGATCACTTAAAAATTACAAATTTCGTAATTATCTGTCAATATTTACACATATCTAACCTTTTTGCTATATCTACTAGGTATATATACAAATCATAAAAATAAAAAAAAATACAATAGTTTCTACTTCACGGGTTTTCACCTATCGCAGGGTTTTGGGAATGTAACACCCACAATAGTCATGGGATTACTGTATGCATATATATTTTGGGTTGGTGCATAATTATTGCGGCTTTGTTTCAACAAATTCTATTCAACAAAAACAATAACAATAAATTATGGTATAACTGTCTGCCAAGCAAATGGGAAGCAGTAATTGAAGTAGATGGTGAATATGCTCTGGAATAATCATTTAAAGATGTTTTTGTTACATGTTTTTTGTTCAATAAAATTTGTTGAAAAAAAGCCGCAATAATTATGCACCAACCCAATATATATATATATATATATATATACACATGCACACACACACACACACTCCGTTAAATAAAACATTCTTCCTATAATGGTATGAAATAAACCAAAAAAAAGTCAGAATTAAAAAAAAAATTGGTCACAATCAAAGGTGCAGGTAAGGCTCTGTGATTGGGAAGTCTGTTTTGCAACCATGGGGCTCAAGGTATGATCCCACTGCACAGTATGTTGGATAAGAGTCTTGTATAATAGCTTTGAGTTAACAAATACCTTGTGAATGGAAGCTTGTAAATAGAAACTATGCAGAAGTTTGCTATATATGTATGTATATGTATTAATGTGTGCGTTTGTGTATACTCAGGTCTAAAAATCAGTGTCGTTTTTTTGTTTATTGTCATTCATCTTCTGTAACTTCACAAACAGAGATTGATAAAATAAATACTGAAGTGAATATAAGGACCAAATCAGTAAAAGAATAAAAGAAAATCACCAGTATTAGTTACTGATATAAATTTTTGTAGAATCAGTCGGGCGCAGACAATTTGTTTTGTAGTACTTAGTTGCCGTTTTTTACATCCAAATCCTACCTAGATCAACATTTCCTTTAATCCTTGAGGATGAGGATGCATGGGTACTGATCAAACCAAGGCTAATGTAGTTTTGCACCGCTCCTTGAAAAATGCATTTTTTAAAATAATTTCTTCGGATCCCTATGTTTTAGATGTCGGAGATTACAAATAAGCGAGAAACAACATTTTCAAAATTTTAAATACAATAAGCATATAGACATATGTATAAAGAGATAGATAGATATGAATGTCTTCTTGGGGTTAAAAACAATAGTAAGAACAACAGTAACACCGTCTTCTATAGGACCGCCACATTTAGTTGATAAATATATTTTATGAATAAACAGACAGGGATAAATAGATACAGATAAATAAATAAATGGATGAAAAAGTTCAAAATTTAAACTTGGGGGAGAGGGTGAAATTTGAGCCTCTTATTAACTCGTTACCTCCCATAATTCTATTAACTGGAATTTTTTTAATGAAACTTTGATTTCTAGCATAAAACAGCATCAGAAACACGCTGGAATGATCAAAATAACATTTCAAAATAACATTTTAAATAGAAATAAGTGAGATATTGGGTGAAAAATTAGCAAACCTCATTTGAATATCAGAGAAATATACCTAGTAGATATAGCAAAAAGGTTAGATATGTGTAAATATTGACAGATAATTACGAAATTTGTAATTTTTAAGTGATCTCATATGAGATCACTGGTAGGTAATGGGTTAAACTTTATAACATAAATTATTAAACATTAATGTTTGTTTTTCATAAAATGGTGTATATTTAATTTACATTAAAATATTATTTACGATTATTTAAGGCGAACACAAGTAAAACACGAATTCTTTTCGCTTTAATGTTTTTGTCTGTATTTAATTTCGATTTGTGTATGTTTGTCAATTCGCTACGATCTCTTTAAAGTAAACAAAATCAAAAATTTTAATTGGGCGGTGGTGGGGTGGGGTGGAAGAGGTGGTGGGGTGGGGTGGAAGAGGTAGTGGGGTGAAATTTTTTTTTTTTTTTTTTTTTGCATATTCGTAAACTCCGACATCTAAAACATTAGAATCCGAAAAAATTTGTTAAAAAAAAAATGCATTTTTCAAGGAGAGGTATGAAATTGCACTAGCCCCATAAAACCAATATCATTTAATCAATACCCAACTATCAAAATCTGAGACGTTTTTAACTTACATCAGAAATCAATGTTATCTGTTAACTATCCTAGGAGGTTAACTTTGCTTTTCATAACTCTAGTATTAATTAAGTACCAGTTAATCAAATTGACTATTCTCCACCCCTTCTTATGTCTGCCAATTAATTAATCAATTAATTTTCTGCTGTATTTAAATTGTTTGTTTGTTTTTTATATTAGTTGGTATACTGTCAATTTAATCTTCTGTACTGGAAGCTACAGGTTTTAGAGTACTTTTTTACTGTACCTACACCCGCAAGAAAGTAATTTTATAGTGGCACTAATGTTGCTGCCTGAGAAGAGCAGCAGAGCACCCTAAAAACTGCATTGCAAAGGACTATTGACAAGGACGGTGACAGAAAGGGTGAAGCTGGAATTAAGTCAAAACAGTGGCAGAAGACAGAGCTGGTTGGAGAGATTATGTATGTTACAGCCTTATGTGACTCATGGCACTGAGAGAACTAACATCATAATTATAATTGACAGTTAATTGGATTGAATAGAAGATATGAATATTATTTACATTCAACGAATATTTGTCCTAATCTTGCTTGTTGTTAACACGTTTCGGCTGATATACCCTCCAGCCTTCTTCAGGTGTCTTGGGGAAATTTTGAACCTGGGTTCTCATTCTGAAGGTATATCAGCCGAAACGTTGTGTTAACAACAAACAAGTTGAGGACAAATATCCGTCGAATATAAATAATGTACATAATTCCTCGTCTCTTAAATATAGAACAGCAGGTATGAATGTCCTGAATGTTTTGATGTGAAGTATCTTCAGTTATGAAATAAGAAACCTGCACCCTTTGGTTCTTTCTAAATTCAACTTACTGCAACCATTTACGTAAACATAATTTCTCACTTTGCCTCGAGACTTCTGATTTATAGGACAGGGTTATTGATGATTGAATTGACCATACTTTGGTAGATATTGCTGGGATTGGAAGTTAGTAAAGATCATGGAACTCAGAAAATAAACATTGTAAAAAAGGTAGTCTCATATTGTTTTTACCACTCTACCAATTCTATATATTTAAATATACTTGGGCTAAAGAGGAGATCTCGATATAACCACTAAACCTGCTAAAAACAACTGCCAAATTTCCCTCAAATCACACCCTACCATTTTGTTCGAGGACTCAATGGAATATATAGTCTGGCATGCACTGCACCTGGCGAGAAGATAAGATGGTCATGGCTGTAAAGCTTTTAATCATAAGCCTACATGAGTTTGATCAGGGCTGACCTAGGGCTAAAAACAAACAAAATGAATATATTCAAGCTAACTCGGAAGCCTCTGCATGGCTGCTTGTTCTTCTGACAATATCAGCCAACTCTTCCTCATATTACAATACACATCTTAAAACAACAACACATTTAACAGTGCAACTCTATTTTAAAGGACAAATATACTATATAGTTACTGAATAGCAGTTGGTCTTTATAACTTGTGATTAATTAATTTTTATAATTACATTACGTAATGTTTATGTGATTGGCCAGACCATTGGATGTTGTTATACATTGCTGGTCACAATGCGCTTCACATTGTTTTAGCTTTTGAATGATACCATCCTGTTAGCTAGGCAGGTAGGTCAACATTCGTCCTGATCAGACGGTTAGTCCATTACAGGGTTACCCATTTGCAGCTGAGTGGGCTGGAGTAATGTAAAATGAAGTGATTTGCTCAAGGAAACAGTGCACCACTTGGTCTGGAAATTGAACCTGTGATCTTGCAAACATGAGTGCAACACCTAAGCAACTAGGGCACTTACCTTAATATTGTAATAGAATCATTTAATATAGAATAATTAAAAATACCCTGGAATGTTTATAAAAGTTCATAGAAAAAATAAATGACAGTGAATTAATTGCCATGATGAGTGAAAAATCCATTGTTTTGGACTCATGTCCTCTTTCAGAGAAAATGAACATAGAATATTCACGTATAAACTTTAATTATTTAAATTGAAACATTGATTTATAATCTAGGCTACAAAGCCTGAAATGTTTTGGAGAAAGGGTATAATCAATTGTATCAACTCCAAACGCTAAGATAGATCTATTCCATTATACTGGTACTTTATTAGTATCAATTCCTGAAGGCTAAGTTGACTTTAGAAGAATTTGAACTCACAAGATATACGACAGAGTATATCTTTGGCCCAATTATCTGTCATTTTTGCCACTCTGCTATTTGTAATAGTAATGCCTTGTTATTCTTTAGCTTGGGTCAGACTTGATTCAGTACATCTTTGACCAGTGTTAAGAACATCCCATCTTCATTTTTCATATGTAGTGTATCTAAGATAACATCATCTAATGTTATCCTCCCTTTCTAAGATAAGCAATTTATGGTTGGCATTGTCAAAACCATGCCAAAGCAGACATTGGAGCATGATGCAGTCTTTGGACTTGTCAGATCTTGTAAAACTGTCCAATCCATGGCATCATGGAATTTGATGGAATGTGGATTTAAATCATGATGATGAAAGTGTGTGTGTATATATATACACACACTCATACACACTTTATTGCTCCAGTCCACTGAGCTGGCAAAAATAAATTGTACCAGTAGTTGAAAGGGCTAGCCTTGTCGCAGTCTGTGTCACACTGAGTCTTCCTAAGAATTACATTCAAGACATGCATGTCTGTGGGATAATCGGTCACCTACACATTAATTTCATGAGCTGGCTGTTTCGTTGAGTGGATCAACTGGAACACGCATCATTGTAACTGAGAGCCAGGAACTTTGAATGAGAGATGACTCAGACTGTGATGATCCATCTAACCCATGCTAGCTTACAAAGTGGATGTAAAATAATGATGATGGTATGTAATGGAGTTTATTCATTTGAAAAGAATAAAATGTTTTGAATGGTACAACAATGCACTTTGATACAAACAATGGGCTATATACCTGTTGTAATTTAACCATCCATAGTCTGATAATATTTTGGAATAAAATTCTTTCCTCGGATATCCCTAAGAATTGATGGAGTCGCTGCTATAATCAGTTTTCTAACAGCTAAGCGTCTTGAGACGCTTCCAGAAAAAAAAAAAAGCTGTTAGAAAACCGATTATAGCAGCGACTCCATCAATTCCTAGGGATATCTGAGGAAAGAATTTTATTCCGAAATATCATATCAGACTATGGATGGTTAAATTACAACAGGTATATAGCCCATTATTTGTATCATAGTGCATTGTTGTACCATTTGAAACATTTTATTCTTTACAAACAATACACAATGCTTCAAGCAAACTACAATACTCTCATATTGTAACCTTTTACAGTAAATCCTCATTCACCATGCTCATCAGTGTCTTGCTAGGTGCTTACTCACAGTACTTATCACATAGTTAGCATAGAGTAACTTGCCAATAAACTTCAAGCTTTTCATGCAGATACATTCTCTCCTGAATTTACTATTTCTGTCACTACTACAATGACCTCTACTACTCCTAGTTAATTGGGTGCATATCACCTACACTCATGCTTACCCAACATGCCTGTCCCTCTTCCTTATGTTATCCTATATCACCAAGCATGCACTACCTACTTTGTTTATAATCCTTCCTGTGTGGCTTAGTCCATATACATGTATTATCTCAGCTGGGTCCCTCTACATGACTAATTCTAGTTTGGGCCCTTTACGCGTATAATCCTAGTTTGATTCATTTTCTCATTAAGTCTCAACTTGAACTATTTATATAATCCTAGTTTCGTCCATTTATATGTACTAGTGGGACCTGTGAATATTTCACAGAATTAATGGTAAAGTTTCTGAAAACTCTATCCTAAAAACCTAAAAGCGCAGCCTGTGTTGTGTCTGCATAAAAAGATAGTTGCACATCTGCTACTCATTGAAAAGTGAAAGAAATTGGAATACGATGATTACTTAATGCACTTTATATGTACACTTTATATAAACACTTTATACACTTTATGCACAATTTTATAGACTTAATACACAGCACTCATAAAACAAATATTCACTCTTATTTTTCCATTTTTTACCATTAACAAAAAAAAAAAAAATTACATTTTAAAATTTACAAGGTCTGAGTTTCATACCTAGAAAACAAAAATTTTATTGTAAAAATTATTTTAGATGTTAAATATAAGGGTCACAATTCCATGGGGTGGGGGTGGGGTAAAAATTTAATGCAACATGGCATACTCTGTGAACCACATCAACAGTAACGTATAATCCAAGTTGATTGGTCAGAGCCAATATATATTTCAATTTGCATACACCTTTCAATTCACCATCTCCACCACCTCTCTCTCTCACCTCGTCATCAGAACATCACCCTTCTGCTAAAATTATATTCCTAACTCTCCTCCTCTATATTACTACCTTCAACTAACTTTTTTAACCATGTAATAAATATATCATTCCCCTACCTCACATCATAGACGCTTCTCTCTCCCTTTTTTTCTCTGTCTTTTTCTCTCCTCCTCTTGTTCTCTTTCCTTTCAACTAATCATGTGAAAGCGTTACAATTATGCTCCCTCTACCTCACATCATGGACGCTTCTCTCTCTTTTTCTCTCTCCATCTTTTCTCTCTCACTCTTCAACTTTTCCTTCAGCTATTCATGTGAAAGTGTTACGGATGTGCTAAGTAACAGAGTGACAAGCAGAATTATTGTAAGATAGTCTCAGTGTGTGTGTGTGTGTGTGTGTGTGTGTGTGTGTGTGTGTTACATAACAGTTTATTTCTCATTTGTGACAGGTTTATAAATATCATGTGTACAAAGTAGGCCCATGGTTTGTTTGCCTTGATCTTTTCTGTTTTTTTTAAAAGCTGGATGTAGTGTGATATATCCAGAGCTCCTTTCATTATCTGCCACATATAACAACTAGTCTTCCATCTGTCAGCAAGTGTAGCTTGGCAAGGAAGTTTAAGACCTCTCTGTGGGCAGATAAGATTTGTTTTACACACTTTCAGATCTCAATGTTGCCATCAATCCTTATAATCACCAAACCCATCATCCACCAGGCAAGCAATTAGATGGATGGGTCTATAAAACAGTCTCCTATGGGATTGAATGTCCTTTATTTAACCTTGCATGTTATTAAACCATATAAAACTAAGGATGTGTTCATTTATCTATTTAGATTGCTTGAATCTTATTTTCATTTACACAGACCTGTTATCAGCAGCAGCAACAACAACATTTTACCAGTGTATTTAATGCTTTCATAGATTGGCCAGTCTACTAAACTGCATGGATTACTTACCTCAGCCTTTGTTGTCATCCCGCCCGTGATTCTCATTTTCTTGAGACATGACTATAATAAACACATAACCCCTTATCACCAATTACATCAGTGTTTAAATCTGTGTTATTTTGTCTGGGACAAGTTCCACAGAAGAGTTGTCTCTACAAGTTCCACAGAATCGCTTTAAGGATATACTCACTGGAGTTAGATGCTAAACTAAGTTTAACCCCTTTACTGAAGCACTCTCTCTTTACTCTTTTACTTGTTTCAGTCATTTTATTCTATCGGTCTCTTTAGCTGAACTGTTAAGTTACGGAGACGTAAACACACCAGCATCGATTGTCAAGCGATGTTGGAGGAGGGGGGGACAAACACAGACACACACAAACACACACACACACACACATATATATATATACATATATACGACGGGCTTCTTTCAGTTTCCATTCACCAAATCCACTCACAAGGCTTTGGTCGGCCCGAGGCTATAGTAAGAAGACACTTGCCCAAGGTGCCACGCAGTGGGACTGAACCCGGAACCATGTGGTTCATAAGCAAGCTACTTACCACACACCCACTCCTATGCCTATGTATTTCAGTTAATTTTGAAAATAATCAAGAATTTCCACAGTTTTAGCAAAATATATATCTTTTACTATTTAATTGGTGTTTGGAACATAACAAATTATGGTTGATGGACGATTTTTAATTAGATATGAATTAGTGCAAGGCATGACTGTATGGTTGAGGAATTCACTTTGAAATCATGTTGTCAAGGTTTCATTACCACTACATGAATGCTGTTGTCTCATGTCTTCCACTATAGTCATAAATTGACCATGCCTTGTAAGTAAAATTTAGTAGACAGTAACTGGAAGATGCCTGTCTAATGAATTTCACTCACAATATATTAAAATTATCATCATCATCATCATCATAAAAACGTACTTTTCCAAGCTGGCATGGGTCAGATAAGACTAGTTTGAAGCAATTTTCTGTGGCCAGATGCCTTTGCTGATGCTAATTTTCACCTGTTTCCCGGCAAATTAATAGTCTCCCAGTCTATCAAACAATAAATAACCTGGACATGATTTTGTAGAGGACTGAAAACCAGCAGCTTTCGTATAAACAATGAGGCTTTTGCTTACAGTCAGCAGTTCACACATGTAAAGCTGAGGGGAAATATGAACACCCTACCACACACACACACATACACATAAGACCCATACATAACGTCACATATCACTACTTTTCCATGCTTGCATGGTTTGGACAGTGTTTATTTGAGCCAGATTTTCTAAAGCCAGATGCCCATCTTTTTCCAACCCTCACCTGTTTCCAAGCAAGGTAATATTTTCCCATGGTTGGACATTTTCTTGCAGAATGTTGGAAATAAATGACACTGCTTATATGACAACACCACTCAATTACAACTATCACACAAAGAGACACAAGCACATTCCCTCTCCACCACATGCATACACTCATATATAAGGAGTCTAATTTAGATTAGATTTTTTTTGCGGTGAAATCTCCTGCTATATTGGTAACGATTACATAGTTTACTTTGAAAAATTATATATATATATATATATATATATATATATATATATATATATATATATATATATATATATATATATATACTACTACTACTACTATAGTATCAAACAGTGACAATGAGTGCCCAGCATCTTCATGGAAAAAGCATTCTTCAAACTTTCTACTAAAAAATACTGGTAATCATCTCCATTTTGGACCCAAAATGGAGATGATTACCAGTATTTTTAAATGGACTGCTTGAAGAATTGCAGATATGCTTTCCACATGAAACCATTGCTAGCTTTGTTAATCCACAAATAATGTACATTTACATAACAGGTTTCTTTCAGTTTCCATCTACAAAATCCACTCACAGAGCTTTGGTCAGACCATGGCTATAGTAGAAGACACTTGTCAAAGGTCTCATGCAGTGGGACTGAACCATGAACCATGTGGTTGGGAAGCAAACTTTGTACTACCCATCCTCACCTGCACTTATGTATCTGTATTCTGTTTCAACGAAGTCACCATCTGACCCATTCAAGTATGGAAAAGTGGATGTAAAATGATAACGATGGAGTCTTTAAAATGACAGGTTTCGTTTCATAGAATCACAACCAATCTTAGGTGGGCTGATACCAAAAGAGTTTAAAGAAAAAGATTGCATTCAGGGTAAGACTTATTAAAGAGGGAACAGTAATAGGGATAGGAAAGAAATAGTGGTGAAACAACAAGAGATTTGATACTGAATATATTGAGTATAGGTTACATAAGAGCTTAAGGGAAAGTTTTTTTTAAGTAAAATAAGTTTTTTTTTGTATTATTTTTATTTTCCTTCAAATCTTTTTTAGACGGGGGGGGGGGGGCATCTGGTAGCAACCTCTCATTGCGATTGTTATAGTGGGTGGAGCGGAAATGTCATGATGACAGGCTGCTTAGTAAAGTATTTATGGCTACCAGCAAAACCTGGCTATCTGCTTACCATCAACTCTTGTAATATTGGAAATTGATTAAAGAGCTTCTTTAATGAGATGATAGTTTGATGGACTTTGAGCTGATTTCCTCTACTTTGAGCTGGTTTTCTTTACTCTGAGCAGTTTTTTTCCTTTCTAAAGCAAAATAAGCATATGCTTAGAGTGTCAAGGGAAGTGGGGCACCACAGAAATGGTTTGCTTTACGGCACAAAAGAAATCACTTTAAACTTGCTAAGTATAGGCGCAGGAGTGGTTGTGTGGTAAGTAGCTTGCTTACCAACCACATGGTTCCGGGTTCAGTCCCACTGCGTGGCACCTTGGGCAAGTGTCTTCTACTATAGCCTCGGGCCGACCAAAGCCTTGTGAGTGGATTTGGTAGACGGAAACTGAAAGAAGCCCATCGTATATATGTATATATATGTATGTTGTATATGTTTGTGTGTCTGTGTTTGTCCCCCCAACATCGCTTGACAACCGATGCCGGTGTGTTTACATCCCCCGTAACTTAGCGGTTCGGCAAAAGAGACCGATAAAATAAGTACTAGGTTTCCAAAGAATAAGTCCTGGGGGTTGATTTGCTTGACTAAAGGCGGTGCTCCAGCATGGCCACAGTCAAATGACTGAAACAAGTAAAATAGTATAGAAGCAGATGTGTTACAGATGATCAATTTTGAGGATCTCCTCAAAGAATTTGCAATAAAAAAAGTAGAAAACTTTTCAAATATAAATGAAGTGGAAGTATACAAGAATGAATATTATTTTCCATCTTACTATTAGTTTTGTTGCAATTTGAAAAATAAATTATATATGGAGGCAGCAAAATCTTGTAAGTGCTTTTATGGGTTTTAATCCAGCCTTGGATACAGGTTATTTTTTAAAAATTCAACTGAAGAAACCACAGCCACATCATCTTTGTCTACCATTTAATTACCAGATTAAACAAATTTCTAATTGGAATACAAATGATGATATATTGCTTTAAGGCCAAAATTCAGTTCCCTCTCACAAAGAATAGAATTTTATTCCATATTGGTTTTATAGTATAATAGATACTATATATTTGTGTTACTTCTAAACATTTCTCTACTTGCCTCAGTCTACTTGGTACTAAAACAGATAGCAATTCTATTACACACCTGAAAAGCTTCACGGGAGTAAAGGTCAAAATATTTGTTGCAATTATATGAAATGCTCAAATTTTCAGTTACTTATGCTAGTACAGGGAAGAGCATAAAAATGATAAACTACCTTAAATACTGTTTGCATACAAGTGTATATGAGTTTAGTTTTGTATGAGAACAGGAAATAAGAATGTCAAGTTTGTACATCTCTTGAAGCCATTAGCCACATAAGTGAAGAGAAATTCCTTGAACTGAAAAATGAAAACAGATTGCAAACTAAGCTTACCAGAAGTTTATCTTTGTGAATATATTCCTCCCTTCCACCAAGCACATGGACTCTAAAAGGGGTCATGGGCATTGCTTTTCCTCTCATGTTAAGCTTTTAAAAAATAGATGACAACTATATTTTGTCTGAATAGTTAAGATCACTTTAAGAGGCCCAGGTTTGATCCCCCGTACAGCACCTCTCTCTCAAAGTTCGAGGTTACCGTGTGTGCGTTGTGAGTGTCCCTGGACAGACAGGAACTGAAAGACTATCTTTAATTTGATAGCCCAACCATGTCACACTATATACAGCATCATATTTGACTCTGTCCAACTGTTAACTTAATACAAGTGCTTGTTCTCAGCCAATTGATCTCTAATTTATTTAGTAAGCAATTTAATTGATCAAATGATTGTGGTACACAATGCCAAAAAGATTTGAGATCCGTCATAGTTTTATTCCAGCCATTTTAGGTTTTATAAGTAAAAAGTGTCTTTGTGAATGTGTTTGCCATCCCCACCAACCGATGTTAGTGTGTTTACATCACTATAACCTAGTGGTTCAGCAAAAGAGACTGATAAAATAAGTACTGGGGTTACAAAGAATAAATCCTGGAGTTTCCTTTGATTAAAAAACCCTTTAAGGCAGTGATCCAGCATAGCTGCAGTCAAATAATTGAAACAAGTAAAAGAAATATGTATGTGTGTGTGTGGGGGGGGGGGGGTGCATATATATATATATATTATATATACACACACATATACATAGACATATATTTCTTCATGTGTATGTGTTTACTTTCAGTACCAAAACAAGTTGAATGTCCGGTCAGCCATGCTAAATCATCAGTGTCCATACAGCTGCCCCTCATCATCTCACTCTGAGGATTACTGTTATTTAGTTATATAATCAAATGGAACTATTACCAAAAGCAATCCATCAATGCTCACTCTGTCCATTAAATTTATTTTTTTTACATCAGACATAAGTGTATTTAGGAAATTGCCCATTGTGTACTTACACCTCTTTATTTTAAGTCTATAGAGTATGATTTGAGGGAAAGTTAGCTGTTATTTATCACAGGTTGAGTGACTGCATTGAGGTTTCTTTATTTGTTCAAATTTCTACTGGTGTTGTTTTAAAAGAACTGGAACCATATTGTATGGTTCTACATAGTTCCAGTAATGTAGAGGTTGCTACTAAAATGTAGTTGTAAACCAGAGAATGTAATGCATTTTATTTGTCAAAATTAGACGAGAAAATAAGTGATTTTAGAGGGTTGTTGTTAGGGTTTCCTGAAATATTTCTCTGGGTTTGCAGTTGTAAGGATGTTTGGAAGAGGAAACTATGACAGGTATAAAATGTAGTTGTTTAGTACCAGATCAATTTCACTGAAACCTTTGATAATAAGCATTTCAGTCAACATCACCTCATCTTTTTTTGATTTACTATATTTATACTTTTTTAATGCTTTAATTTATTGAGGACTACATTTTTCGATATATATATATATATATAATAATAATAATAATATTAGGTATAAAATCCAAAATTACCGATAAAAACTCAATTAAAATCAATTTATGAAAAATTAAAATTAAATTAAGTTTCACAGTATAAAATATATATAAATATATAGTTTTAGGGAAAAGAACCAAGGTTCATGAACTCATCGATGAAAATCCACTGTCACATATAGAAAAATTAATAATTAAAAGCACAATAAATAAGTATAATATAATACAAAGTAAATATCATAAGATTAAAACTATATATATATATATATATATATATATATATATATATATATATATATATATATATATAGTAATATAAATCAAATCATTTCATCTGAGGATAGGCTAAAATTCAAAGCTTAAGCTGCATTGCATAATGAGAAAAGCAGAAAGCATTTATATATATATATATATATATATATATATATATGTGTATATCTTTTACCATTTGCATGATAGTTATTAGACTGTGGCTATGCTTGGACACCAACTCGAACAATTTTTTTAGGTGAATTTAGTACTTTTTTGGGGAAGTCAGATACTTATTCTACAAGGACCTTTTTTTTTTGCCAAACTGCCAAGTTACAAGGAATTAAATAAACCAACACTGGTTGTCAAGTACTTGTAGGGGACAAACACAAACATGATGGCCTGAAGCTTCTTACCATACAGCTATGCCTGCACCTATACACACACACACACACTGTGTTAATCCTATATTTTCATTATACTGGTGTGTGTGCATGTGTGTGTGTATATATATATTATTTAAAAGAGTTCCAACTCTGTCTGTTTTTTATGTCTTATATATATTCTTATAAAATTAATGTGGGATATAGAATATGGAATATATAATATAATATAAATGGTAAAATGAAATGAAGTATTGAATGTCTTATTGAATATATGAAATATTGAGTATTAAATATAGAGAATCAAATATATATATATATATATGGCTATGATTCAAGGGAAATTTATGAAATGTTCCTAGCAAATTGTTCAAAGATATTCAGTTGTGACTAAACTACTTTTTCTTACTGCCTCAGGGTATCTAGGACTACATTACTTAATGTTTATTTTATTTATTTATTTATTTTTGAGACTGTAGACAGTCATGGAAATTTTGACTACTATTTCCAGTGAAATTAAGTTTGAGCAGTCATGTACAGACCCTGACAGTGATATGAACCACAGACTGCTTCCTCCACAAGTCTGAGTTATGGTTGCTTTTTTTTTTTTTTTTTGTTTTTTTTGTGCTAAATAAAACAAATTCAGTCCTGAAGGTAATGGAATCAACAGGGCTGAAAGGTTACTACAACAGGACTATTAGTATAGAATTCTCCAATTCAGTTTTATTGCAGTTGTTTTGTACAATATTTGAACAGTAATACTTATTTTTCTACTTTACTTTGGTTTATACTTAGCAATCAATCATTGATATCACATAACCAAGCAGTGTTGACTGAGATAGATTATCTTCCTATGTTGGTGGTGGATTTTGTCTCTTGCCGATTTAAGATTAACAGAAGTATGAGTCTTACTCAAAAACAAACTCATACATGTATGCACATGCACACACACACACACACACACTAGCCACAATTATGTTAGTGAAGTCAAGGAGACAGTATATCCCGATCAGCACTAGATATTGGTAAAAGTACTTCTAGACCTGTGCTCATAAATGGTCATCTTCACTTCTTCCATTTGTGTCACAGGAAAATTCAAATTAAACGTTTAGAGATACATGCAGACGCCAAATACTCTTGCAATAACATACACACATGCAACATCATGCACTGTTCCCAATCATCATCGTCATCATTATCATCATTTTCCACCCATTTTCCATGCTGGCATGGGTTAGACAATTTGACTGGAACTGATGAGTCAGAGAACTGTACCAGGTTCCAGTCTGTTTTGGCATGGTTTCTACAGCAGGATGCTCTTCCTAACACCAACGACTCCATAGAAGTACCGAATGCCTTTTGCATGTCACTGGCACTGATCATGACTACAATTTCACTTCCTAATCCTTTTTCATTTTACCCCCATGCTTAATCCATATACATTTACACATCCTTCTGTGTATACGCTTATACACACTGCCGCTTGTGTACACACTACCACTCCCATATGTATGTATACACACTAACATACACATAAGCAGACCTGCATATAAACAAGTACATACACCTATCTACATACATACATACACCTATCTACATACATACATACATACATACATACATACATTCACATGTACAAAAATGAAATTAATTCTGAAAACTTTCGTATCTTAACACGTGGAGAAAATGACTAGTGGATATAACATGAAACTACCATCAACATGAAGGACTTGAGATCAAATTCAGTTCAGTTGTTTCACTTTGTCTTAGATCAACATACTTTATTTCACACAAACTTAATTCAAAGTATGAAATTTTATTTACAAACTTGCTGTAACATAATAATAGTTATTGCACTAAATTTCATACCAATGGCATCCATGAGTAATTTCTCCAAATATCTTAGAATTCCATGTACAATGCACTCTTTTTTTCTTTCTTTCTTTTACTAACATCAATATTAAAATTAGGGGTGCATGTAATACATGCAAAGGATTTTATCTGTTACTTGTTTCAGTCATTAGACTGCAGCCAATGAATCAACCCCAGTACTTATTGCTTTATTAAACCTGGTACTTATTCTATTGGTCTCTTTTGACAAAGCACTAAGTTATGAGGAGATAAACACACCAACATTGGTTGTCAAATGATGGTGGGGGACAAAGACATATATATATACACACACACACACACACACACACACACACACACACACACACACACACACACATACATACATATATACAACAGGCTTCTTTCAGTTTCTGTCTACTAAATCTACCCACAAGGCTTTGGTTGGCCCGAAGATATAGCAGAAGACATTTATTCAAGGTGCCACATAGTAGGACTAAACCCAGAATGATGTGGCTGGAAAGCTAACTTCGTACCACACAGCCACACTTGCGCCTATCTCCCCACCCACTTTTAAGAGGTAAAAACATAATAATGTAAAAAAAGATTATTTTCTCAATGTTTTAAAGAATTTATTATACGTCAATTTATTTTATATAAAATGAAGTACTTTATTTGATGGTATTTAAGATAGATTTTTTTTCAAAAAATTCTCTCAAAGAATTCCCCCATGTTCTATATGCAAAGTTGGGTCTCCTATGAGCTAATTTTGTCCCTAGTTCTCACTTTTTCCTGAATATATACTATTAAAATTAGAGTCTGCTTAATTTGCCTGTGTGTCTTTTATGCTGCCAAATACAGTATCTTAAACTAATATGGTTCAAAAGGAGACAAAAAGCAAGAGTTAGAGACAGGTGAGGGAACAACAAACAGTGTATTAATTTGACGCTCAGGAAAAATGAAAGAAGTCTTTGACATTTCAAGCCTATGCTCTTCTACAGAAAGGAATGAGGAGAGAAAACAGATGGAGAGGGAAAAAAAACCCTTAATATATTGGTTTATAGTTGACTATCTACTCTTAAAGTAGTTGTACAATACTTTATGTCACCTATATAGTGTTATAAGGTTTGTTACAAAATTAAAACACAAGGATCAAGGTGTGTATTACATATGATAGTGTATTATGCATGGACTTTAAATGGCAAATCATTCTCCAAAATATACTAATTTACTATGCTGACTAGTGTACAATATTGTACATTTATTTCAAGAGGCTTTCATCACTACTTCAGCAAGTCTGTTTTACTGAGAAGGTCTAATAACACTGATGAAATAAATCTACAAGTTGTTGCTTGCACTAACCAAAATAATTAAGATAGTCATTGAATAATATTGTCTTTTTCTCATTACACAGTTATTTCTAATTAATATTTTAATACTTGCTGAGTTAAATATGGTAACACTAACTTGACTACTGTTTTTCCATGTAGATTGCATCCCTGAGGAATTTGTTTTTTTTTTTACATACTTTTATTTCAGTTAACTGTGAGAGAATTAATATCAGATTTGTTTTAGGAATATCCGTTACAATGTTTTGAATACAAACATTCTCATTGCGAACCCCGGTCAGAAACTTTCTGCAAATTCTGCTAACATTCTTTTCAATACTCTCTTTACTCTTTTACTTGTTTTAGTCTTTTGACTGTGGCCATGCTGAAGCACCGCCTTTAGTCGAGCAAATCGATACCAGGTCTTATTCTTTGTAAGCCTAGTACTTACTCTATCGGTCTCTTTTTGCCGAACTGCTAAGTTACGAGGACGTAAATACACCAGCATCGGTTGTCAAGTAATGGTGGGGGAGACAAACACAGACATACAAACACACACACACACACATATATATATATACGACAGGCTTCTTTCAGTTTCCGTCTACCAAATCCACTCACAAGGCTTTGGTCGGCCCGAGGCTATAGTAGAAGACACTTGCCCAAGGTGCCACACAGTGGGACTGAACCCGGGACCATGTGGTTGGTAAGCAAGCTACTTACCACACAGCCACTCTTCATATTTTTTTGTAATCTCATATATGATTTGAAAAATAATGGAAAGATTTGATATCGACATGAAATGATAATAACCCTTTCGACTATAGATAGACACAAGGCTTGAAATTTTAAGGGAAGTGAGAAGTCGATTACCTCAACCTCAGTACTTATTTTATCAACCGAGAAAGGATGAAAAGTAAAGTTGACCTTGTCAACATTTATTCTTTTTTTTTTTATTACTCTTTTTACTTGTTTCAGTCTTTTGACTGCGGCCATGCTGGAACACCGCCTTTAGTTGAGCAAATTGACCCAAGGATTTATTCTTTGGAAGCCTAGTACTTATTTTATCGGTCTCTTTTGCCGAACCGCTAAGTTACGGGGACGTAAACACACCACCATCGGTTGTCAAGCGATGTTTGGGGGACAAACACAGACATACAAACACATACACATACATATATATATATATATATATATATATACACATATATATGATGGGCTTCTTTCAGTTTCCGTCAACCAAATCCACTCACAAGGCTTTGGTCGGCCCGAGGCTATAGTAGAAGACACTTGCTCAAGGTGCCACGCAGTGGGAATGAACCTGGAACCATGTGGTTGGTAAGCAAGCTACTTACCACACAGCCACTCCTGCGCCTATAATATTTGAATAATGATAATAATAATAATAATAATGATGATGATGATGATCTCAAATTTTGGCACAAGGCCAGCAATTTCAGGGGAGGGGATAAGGTGATTACATCAACCCCAGTGTTCAACTGGTACTTATTTTATCAACCCGAAAGGATGAAAGGCAAAGTTGACCT
Source organism: Octopus bimaculoides (assembly GCF_046866305.1). NCBI lineage: Eukaryota > Metazoa > Mollusca > Cephalopoda > Octopoda > Octopodidae > Octopus > Octopus bimaculoides. Next base: position 14,095,985 of record NC_142943.1, read on the forward strand.
CAGTGGAATTTGAACTCAGAATGTGAAGACGGACAAAATACTGCCATGCATGCTAACGATTCTGCCAGCTTAAGAAGAAAAAGACATAATAATAATAATAATAGCAACAACAACAGCAATGATAATAATAGTCTGTAATTCTATCTTATCCAGAGAACGATTTTATTTCCTTAATGCAGAGTGAAACTCAAAGCACCAGTCCATATTACTGTATAAGCATCTTGATGAATCTGAGAGAACTTGTATGTTTTTATGTTATAAAGTGGGTTACACTTAAAATTGCTTTTATAAGGGGTGGCTGCAAATACGTGTGTGTGTTTGTATGTGTGTGTGTTTTATTAAATCGTGGCCTAAGTATATGTAGAAGTTTTCTTAATGTGTTTGTTTCTGAGTTGAGTGTTGTGTTTCTTTATGCGTAGTGACTGCATCTTGGGTATCTGTGACTGAAACTAGGTTGTCTTGTCCTTATTGCAGGATGTTTTCATTTATTTATTTATTTATTTAGTTTTAGGTTTTTGTTCATAAATGTTAATGCTAGTCTGGCATGAATTGTTTAGGTTGCATGTGGATGAGGATGATGCCTGTGTGAGAAACAGTAAGGAGGAGTGGTGAAGGGTGGTTATCAGCTGTGTAGGCGTGGGTTTTGTTTAGAAGAAGCTTGTTAATGGAGAGAAGGAAAACTGTGGGAGATAAAAACCTGAGCCCTGGGGCATACAGAAGTTTGACAGAACATGAGTTGAGGAGAACAGCATTGACACATGCTGTTGCAGATTCGTCTGATAGGGAAATTTCTGATTGAAACATTGAGAAACAGGTTGTTTTTTTTGTCTCCCAGGGGCAACCCTGACTATGCAGATCTGTGATCAAAGGCATTGATCAACAGTCAACATTCAATCTCATTTTCAAACATAGTTTATCTGAGACTTTATTGTCTTTTATTGTCCTCCCATTTTTTAACATGACAGGGTGCAATTTGAAAAGTGAGTTGGCTGCTATTTCTAGCCAAATAGAAGTATCTTCATGAGCTGGATGGGGCTTGGAGAGAAAGAGTGAGATGGAGCTAAAGGTGGGCAAGTTTTCCTGTTTCTTGGCTGAAGACTCTGTTGGTGCCAAGGGTATCATCTGCATTACTTCTACCAACGTTTTCTGGGAAGAGAAACAGCCCACTTTGATAGAAGCTTTACTTGGAGGTCTTCAACAGGGAAAGAAACTGAAGTTGTTGCTGTTGTTGTTGGTTAGACCTAGGTCAGCCCTAACTGACCCAGTCTTATTAGAAGTGTTCCGTTTGTAACTATTCCACCTATTTTTCAGATGAAGTCAGGGTTACCTTGTCCAATATATCAAGCAGTCATGTAAATGCTTCTCTCATTGACTCATCCCACATCACCAGTTCTGCTTACCAAAAGTTGCCCACTTGGCACCGTGCATTCGTCGCAAGAATCGCGCAAAATAATAAAATTATTTCCAACGATTCGTAAACGGCCGCCTCCCAGTGTTCAGGCCATGACCATCCAGTCTATTTCCCAGGTATTGCATATCCAAGACTACATTATTCAATACGTCCTTTGCCTTTCAAGATGTTATGGTATACTTTGAGGGTGAATTAACTGTTATTTCTAGCAGTTTGAGTGACCACATGGAGGTCTCCAAATAGGCCATTTTCTTTATCTTTTAGTCAGGTGGAAAGACAGTGCCCATGACCCTTTACAGGGCCTCCAAGGAAAAGAAGGAGGAAAGTTGCTTTCAACCAGAGATATGGCCCAAATGTTTAAAACAGATTTCTGCTTGATGCACTCAAGGTGCCAGGTGACGGATTCAGTCTACCATCCTATGATTCAGCAGACCTATGACCAAAGGCATTCCAGCCATGACCATTCCATTTTGTATATCTAGTACTATGCTGTCCAGTGTGTCTTTGTTGTAAGATGAGAGGGTGTTTTGGCTATTATTTCTAACAGAAGAGTGTCTTTTATTATATCATAGTTTCCATCAATTTTGCAATGTTTCTTAACAGGCAAAATAGTTTTCTTTCTACTCTGACAGCAATAATTTCAATCAAATGCTAACATTTTATGTAGTTTTTGCCTATCTTTACTTTTACATTGATTGTGATATCTTCCCTTTGTCCCTGTCAATGGAATGGATTTTCTTGAAATAAAACCAACCAACCAGCCAACCATTCTTAATACTGCAACCAATACTACTACTGTATGTTGTTGTACAGATGACATATTTAACTTAGACATTATTTTCTTTTTAAATCTAAATTTGATGATGTTTAAAAGATGTTTTGTAGTAGAAAGCAGCTATTAAAGTTAGGTTTGGACTATATATAAGAAGGCTATGTTTGTTCTGTATGATTGCAAAACTTAATATAATTGACATTGAATATTTGCAGTGCAGAAACAAAGTTGCAAAAGAAAAGGAAATTGAAGTTTTCTTTTTTCATGAAGATAATCAGTTTAACCCTTTAGCATTTAAACCGGCCATATCCAGCCAAAAGTATTCTGCCTGTTTTATGGTCAAACTGACCAGATCTGGTCTCTCACACCAACCCTACAATATCGTTTTAAAAATTAACAGCTACCTCATCAAGATCTCATAGCTACAAGATAATGCATGATTAGTTCAAAACTATGTGGATAAAAAAGCATTAATTATGGCAGAATAATGCGAACACTAAAGGGTTAATCAGACACTACAATATGTATTATGAGTATTTCAGGCCCAAACAAATCTATTACCATATCTTGCTACAACAATTCTAGATGTATAAGTGCCTAAGTACATTAGTGTTGTTTTTTTACATCCTTTTTGTTCATGCTAACTTGGGTAAGACATCTTTTGTTGGAGCAGTTATTGCTGTTTAGCTTCAATAGACTTGTGACCAAAGTCATTCTGGTTCTGACCATCCTGCCTTTTTGTATATCTATGACTATAATGTCAAATGTATCCTTTTTTTTTTTTTTTTAAGATGGCAGGGTGTTATTTGAAGGAAATTTCCCTTCTAATTTCAGCAGTTTAAGTGACCACATAAATGTTTCACTCATTGGCACATGGAGTATGTGTTTTACAGCTAGATTACTTTACTGGTAATCCCGTAACCCACAGTGAAGCTGGAATATTGAAACCAGTTGTTAGTCAGGTAAACTGAGAAAAATAAAAAGGATACACTTGACATTATAGTCATAGATGTACAAAAAGGCAGGATGGTCAGAACCAGAATGCCTTTGGTCACAAGTTTACTGAAGCTAAACAACAATAACTGCTCCAACAAAAGATGTCTTAAAAAAACCTCCGAAACTTTAAGTTGCATGGAACTGAATCAAGCTGCTTTAAATAATATATGTAACTCTTACTAAATGTGTTGAGTACTTTTTTCTTTCATTTGTCCACACATTTGTATGTGTGTGTGTAAATATAACAGTACAGAGCATCTGAGTTCAAATTCTGTTGTGATCAACTTTGTCTTTCATCCTTTTGCAGTGAGACTTAGTGTGGCCTCACATCAGAGTTAGTAATTCTTATTTCTATAATTTACACTCAAGTGTGTCATTTTTAACTAGTATTCTTTTCTCTTGGTTACTTAGTTTAGTGAAGTGCTTCTGTGTATGTGAGTATGTATATATGATGTATATATGCATAGACAGATATATCCACTCTCTGATACAAATCTGCAAGCATATATGCATTTATTAATGATGCACATACGCATGTATGCATACACAAACAACACATGCTTGTTCTCTCTCTCCATTCTATATATCCTTATTAACCTCTTTCTTCATCTACCTCTATCCTCCCCTCCAGTTTATCTTCAATCGAAGCAATGCTATTTTATTTGTAATGTGTGATTTAATGGTGATATATCAATGTTATACAGAGGGTAGCTTAGTGATTGCAATAAATAGCATAGAATGGTAGATGGGTGACATAAAAAGGTAGTAATGGGTTGATAGTGCAGAAGAATGGAGGGTAATAATAATTTTTATGCTCTTGTGAAATGCAGTAATGCCTAAAATCTTGTTCTCTTACTTAGAGAAATCTATCAGTTAGTCATATTTATCTCTCAAGCATGTCATATATTTATATTTTTGTGCATTTGTGTGTGTGGCCTTATATATATATGTACGTATATGGGCCTATGGACTGTAGGTAAGTATATCGTGACAGCAATATAGTTGAGTGGTGTATATGCATGAGAGAGAGAGAATTAGTAGTAAAGCATGAGTAGGTACTGTAGTTCTATGAGGTAGGTATTGTGGCACTATGATGTAGGTATTAAAGCAACATGAGGTAGCTATTATAATACCATGAGGTAGGTATTATACCCTCTCAGGGGAGTTGAGGTATAATATTGTGTGTGTGTGGTGTGTCTGTGTCAAACTGTCAGCTGTAACATAACATTTGCTTTGGTTTTTCGAAACCAGGATTATTTACAACAATATATATATATATATATATATATATATATATATATATATATATATATATATATATATATATATATATATATATATATTATTGTGTCTATATATTTTAGATTTGGCATCTGGAGAGTGATGGTGTTTGCCCTTTGGATTTCCATGGTGTCATAATCTTCCTTCATCTGGCCCTTGGGTGGTGATAAAAATTGTACCAACTTAGAACCACAGTGCATGCTCATAGTTGATTATATATTAATACGTAGGATAGCAAATAGTTATTAGAAAGCAAAAGTAAAGTAGATGGAATGTAACTACAAAAAGTCTAGAAAGTGATATCAGTTACAGCAGAAAGATCTGTTCGGGCTCTACCTGAACCATCATATTTCTCCTCTTCCTCAAGACAAACTTCCAAATGGAATAAATTTTATGCCTTGACAATAAAAAAAGTTTAGCATTTGCCAGAGAAAGGAAGAAATGTCAACTATTGATAACTAACTTTCTCTTTTCTCGCTGATAAATAGTTTTACTAAAACATTAGATTCCTCTTAGGCCTCATGTCAACTATTTATTGAAAGTTGATAAAGGATTCTATCCGAAACGTCTGACATCTTTCTTACTCATAACATAAAATATATTAGATTTTTTTAAACCAGGGGCAAAACTCAAATTCGTGGGAGTAATGAGGACTTGTTAGACATAAGTAAAATTATATGAAATAACATTTTCCTTGTTATGACAGAAATTTTTGTTCTGGCATGAGGAGGCAGTCAAAAGGTTGCTGCCTTTTGCAACATCCTACCTTTGCAAACAAGGATTTTCCACTGTACCAAACATTAAAAACAAAGCAGAGTAATTGATTGGACCCTGAAGACTGTATCCAAATTGTTCTGGCATCAAAATGCCCCAATTTTGATATAATTGTAACAAAAAAGAAACATCATTTCTCCAAAACCTGAAGTGAAAAAGTTTCTAGAAAAATCCTTTTGTTTCATAATGAGGATATTAATTTATTTTATCGCATTTCTTTTATAATTTTTATATTTATAATTGTATTCCCCATATAGATAGATTCAATAAACCTTTTGAATTCAAAGCATCTATGATTTTCTTCCTTTCAAACCAAGGGATTAACATTGGAGTAAATAAATATATTTTGGGGTATTTGTAAAAAAAGTTTCTTGACCCTTGATTTAAACTATTTGTATTTTTCTGATGTAAAGCATTTCTACTTTCTTTGGATTCTGTTACTTCATTAACTTAGATCGCCCTGTAAACTTCTTGTATTGAACTGTTTGGCAATGAAAGACCATCACAAGTCTGTTTGTATTCTGTTGTTTTATTTCAATGAATTGTTAGTTAAATAACTATATAAATAGATTGTCGGTTAAATGCTGATGGCATATAAATTCATTTATTGGGGATTAGTAGAGGAAAGCAAAATGATAGAGGGTAAATTGTGAAAAAGACATATTGGACTACTGAATGGCAAGGACTTTCAGAAGAAACCTATTCTCTTCTAAATATTCGATCATTATTGACTGAGGGGGATTTAGCTGTTGTTTCTAGCAGGTTTGGTAACCAAGCAGAGCAACACTGGTGATGTTATGGTTATTGTTTAGCCAATGACTTTAATCATATATCCAGTGATCGAAGTCATTCCAGCTGTGACCATTCTGTCTTATTTTCATATATAGTGTCTCTAAGACTATATTATTCAATGAGTCATTCTTTTATAAACTAGAAGGGTGTGATTTGAAGGAGGTCTGGTTGCTATTTCTAGCAAGATATGTGACTACTTAGAGACTTAGTCATTGTTTTTTGGGTTTTTTTTAAGATGAATGTCATTGATGTTAATGATTTTTTTTCTATAGAGTCCTAGTTAATTGTCTAGGAATATCTTATTTTCTCACAGTGGAAAAGTTGATGTTCGTAACCCATCACAGATGGCTCAGTCTACTCAGTTGTAAATAGTTAACATGGAGAGAAGTGATACAGGTTACAGTCAGATAGAGTTGGGGCACTTCAGTTGATAAGTTTACAGATGGCTTGTAGTATTAGGGTCAAATAGATTCTTATAGGTCAGGAGAAGCCAAATGGAAACCAACCCTAAGAACCCCTCCCTACCCTAGATTGTTATATAAAGATGTCTTCAGTGATATTCAGTGACACAATACCTTACGATGGGGAGGGGATAGTATATTATCTTCTACTTGTTTCAGTCATTTGACTGTGACCATGGTGGGGAATCACCTCGAAGGGTTTTTAGTTGAAGAAATCAACCCCAAGACTTTTTTTTTTTGAAGCCCGGTACTTATTCTATCTGTCTCTTCTGCTGAACTGCTAAGTTATAGAGACATAAACACACCAACACTATGGAGTTTGCAAAATGAAATAATATTGAGGGTATATAATTGAATAAGTATGTAAATATCTTAATTAGGTTATTTGCTGTTAAGTTAGTTAAAATGGCTTTCACCGTACGTAATTAAATGTGATAGTGAATTAAAGTGATGGACTCAACATATTTTAATTACTGGAAATGAATAAAATTCGTTAAATTGAATACACTAGATAAAACATATATATTGTATAAATAAGAATTTCATGATTTCAAGAACCAAAAAGAAAATATGCTTACCTTTTGCTATATGGTAAATACCTCCAAGAGAAAGTAAGAACTCCAGTAAAAATGATGGTAGAACAGAGATAATTGTAATCCAATAATTTTAATCCACCCAAAGATTTCATAAGAATTTCACAAGAATTATAAAATTGATAATAGAGATTATATATAATGGGAAAATATATGGTTATTTTTCCTGTTTTCTTTGATTTTTTTTTCTCCCTTTTTTTTATGTATTCCTAATTCTTTACAAATTTTCAAAAATTATGACAGGAATATTGATATCCATCTATCAGAAAAATATGTGGTAAATATCCCAAGAATCATCGATTATTTGGCATCCGGTAAGGCACTGTGAGAAACTAAGAGAATATTCCAGACTTTTGTAACAAGCTCAACCATTATGAATCAAAAATGGTTGATAAAATATTTACAAAAAGAAATTTTTGTGGCATGTTGTATTGTGGTTGTTTTTGTTTTGTTTTAAATCAATATATGATAATTTGTAAATTCCTACAGCTGAGTGTAAAATAAATGCTTAGTAGAAACTTCTTATTACAAGACTAAAGGAGGGGGAGATTGAGAAGTTGGTGAAGGTGAGGAAGAGATAAATAAGAGATTTGAAGCTAGGTATGGGTGGGCTGAGGCAGAAGAAGAAAAGGAGAACCCATAACAAAACAAACAAAATAAAAAAAAGTATTTGATGATAAGCTGAGAAGGATGGGATCAAAGTAGGAGTGCAGTGCTTAGCTCCTGGTGGTGGGTCTCTTGTGTGAGCGAATGACTCTCTCTCTCTCTTTCTCTCACTTTCTCTCTCTCTAATCCAATGCACTTTGTCAGTCAGTGTTGACAAGGCATGGCAAAAGTCCTTGGTTCACTAGAAATAAGTACCTCAAGCCCACCCTAGTAGATAGATCTTACAGATCTCTCTCTCTCTCTCTTTCTCCTGTGCTAAAACATTCAGTTACTGAGTTTCTTTTCCTTTGGAAGTGGGGTTGTAGGGTAGAGCAGAAGAACAGTGGGGGTGGGGATAGAGATTGTTTGTTTGTTTTGGGGGTTTTTTTTGTTTTGTTTTGCTCAGCTTTGTTTCTTTTTTTTTCTTTTTCTTTTTTTTCATTCAACAGGCATCACCATCACAAAAATGACTCACTATGACTATTCTTGTAGAATTCGAAAAGTGAAGGCAAAAATTTTGACTTTGCAAACAGTAGCCAGTCCTATAACTGCTAAAGCTAGTTTCTATAACACATACATAAACATGACGCTAGACACACATGTACGCACACAAGCACACAAGCACACAAGCATGTACAGACATTGTGTAAAGAAAGCCACACACATAGAATTTTACGAAAAAAAAAAAGGGAAACAATAAAAAGAAAAACAAAAAAGAAAATTAAGATTACAAGGCAGTAAAGATTATCTCATTACTATTAAGAACTTGTTTAATGGAAATTCCAGAAGATGCAGCTAGATATAGACTTGCTTTTTCCTCTCTTTCTCTCTTTTAATAATCAAGGAAGAAGAAGAAAAAAAAAACCCCAAATTTCTCCTTCATCTTCATCTTTTCAACTGGAAAATTCTTCATTTAATTTATTCCCCAAGTGTGAAAAGAAAAGGAAACTTCGAAACATTTTCAAACTTAGATACACACACACTCTTTATATATATATATGTCTGTGTGTGTGTGTGTGTGTGTGTGTGTGTGTGTGTGTGTGAGTGAATGTGTGTGTATCTATGTATGCATATGATTCACATATACATACACACATGAATTCTTTTTTATTTTTATGGGAAACATTTGCTCTTTGTATTATTGTTCATA